>NC_080183.1:443730-672742 GCF_950295315.1 Erinaceus europaeus
AAGGAAGGAAGGAAGGAAGGAAGGGGGAAGGAAGGAAGGAAGGAAGGAAGGAAGGAAGGAAGGAAGGAAGGGGAAGGAAGGAAGGAAGGGGAAGGAAGGGGGAAGGAAGGAAGGAAGGAAGGAAGGAATGGGGAAGAGAGAACAAGCTCCCACCTTCTGCAGCTTCAGGAAGAACGCTGGTCCCTGCCCCCGGAGGGGATACAGAACAGGGGGGCTTCCCATGGTGGAGGGAACTGACCCCTCGTTATCTTAAGGTCTTGTTATTGTTAATCATTATGTCATGAATAATAAAAAAAAAGAAGCTGAAAAATGAAGCACTGAGCAGACATGGACTGGAGCTGGTGCACTGCACCAAAGTCAAGGACTCTGGGGTGGGTGGTGTTCAGATCCTGAACATGACGGCAGAGGAGGACCTGGGTGGGACTAGTGTTAGTGGAAAACAGAAATGCAGCACAGGTACCAACTACTGGACTTCACTGTCAGTCATGAACCACTCGCCCCCCAGTAAAGGGAGGGAGAGAGAGAGGGGTGGGGAGAGAAAACATGGAATGGGGTGGGTGGAGCCCCTGCCCTGGAAGCCCGGCCTCCCGCCCACCACTCACTCTTGGGAGTGGGCTATGTCACCGTACATCATGGCCACTCACTCTTGGGAGTGGGCTATGTCACCGTACATCATGGCCACTCACTCTTCAGAGTGGGCTATGTCATCGTACATCATGGCCACTCACTCTTGGGAGTGGGCTATGTCATCGTACATCATGGCCACTCACTCTTGGGAGTGGGCTATGTCATCGTACATCATGGCCACTCACTCTTGGGAGTGGGCTATGTCATCGTACATCATGGCCACTCACTCTTGGGAGTGGGCTATGTCATCGTACATCATGGCCACTTACTCTTGGGAGTGGGCTATGTCATCGTACATCATGGCCACTCACTCTTGGGAGTGGGCTATGTCATCGTACATCATGGCCACTCACTCTTGGGAGTGGGCTATGTCACCGTACATCATGGCCACTCACTCTTCAGAGTGGGCTATGTCATCGTACATCATGGCCACTCACTCTTGGGAGTGGGCTATGTCATCGTACATCATGGCCACTCACTCTTGGGAGTGGGCTATGTCATCGTACATCATGGCCACTCACTCTTGGGAGTGGGCTATGTCATCGTACATCATGGCCACTCACTCTTGGGAGTGGGCTATGTCATCGTACATCATGGCCACTCACTCTTCGGAGTGGGCTATGTCATCGTACATCATGGCCACTCACTCTTCAGAGTGGGCTATGTCATCGTACATCATGGCCACTTACTCTTGGGAGTGGGCTATGTCATCGTACATCATGGCCACTTACTCTTGGGAGTGGGCAATGTCATCGTACATCATGGCCACTCACTCTTGGGAGTGGGCTATGTCATCGTACATCATGGCCACTTACTCTTGGGAGTGGGCAATGTCATCGTACATCATGGCCACTCACTCTTGGGAGTGGGCTATGTCATCGTACATCATGGCCACTCACTCTTGGGAGTGGGCTATGTCATCGTACATCACGGCCACTTACTCTTCAGAGTGGGCTATGTCATCGTACATCATGACCACAATCTGCTCGTCAGGGATGCCGTTCCGGTGCACGATCTGGTAGGCGTGGCAAGCGTCAGCCTGGGGGGGGGGGGTGGATTCTGTCAGGTGCTGGACTTTGCTGGAAGGAGGCTTCCTCTCACTGAACACCGTGAGCCTTCCCGTGAAGGCGGCTGTGAACTGCCACGTGCTGCTCGGGCAGCTGGGTTGCTCTAGACACATTCGTATTTGCCAACTTATCCAAAGTAAATTCATGCTGCCTGGGGGGGTTGAGCAGCGACAGAGCACAGGACTGTAGTCGTGAGGTTCTGAGTTTGATCCCCAGCACTGCATGTGCCAGAGTGAGGCTCTGATCCCATCTCTCTCTCTCCCTCCCTCTCTCTCTCTCTCCCTCTATCTCTCTCTCTCTCTCTTTCTCTCTCTCTCTCACACACACACACACACACACACACACACAATAAATAAATACACTGGGCCAAGGAGATAGGATAGGGGGTGTGCAAATGACTTTAAATCTGAGCCTCTGAGGTTCCAGGTTCAATCCCGGGTGCCACCATAAGCCAGGCCCAAGCAGAGCTCTGCTAAAACTAACAAATCTTCCCGAATCCCTCCCATACTCCGTCATCCAAGCTCTTACTAGTCTGGCCTGGTAGTGTGAACCTAGATTAGACGTACACACAACCGCCGCCACATCACAGGCACAGAGTCTTTGAAATGACTTCTTTTCTACACCACAGAAAAGTCTTCTGAAACTGCTGACCCAACTGTTTGACGGAGCGACTCAGGATTACGACCCAGAGATTAAAAAGCTCAATTCAGTATCCCAGAGCCGCTTCTCATACAGCTGGCTGCCTTGTTCACTGTTCTGAGGATTCCATGAGAGCTCGGCTCAGGACTTGCAATGGGAAGCGTGTTGTTTACAGAATAAAGCCGCAGTGACAGCATCAGCGGCCGAGAAAAACGGGAGACGATTTGTGTCCGTTAGGCAAAAATCGCTTGAAGACAGAAAGGAAGATAACTGACTTTTGCCATGTATATATATTGGTATTTTAACCAAACCCTGCTCAGCTCTGGCTTCTGGTGCTTCCAGGACTGAACCTGAGACCTCAGAGACCCAGGCGTGAGTCTTTTGCAGAACCACTATGCTGTCTTCCCAATGTTTTTCTGTTTACAAGTCTCTCTTCTATACCTCACGAGACCAGAGCACCTGCAAGAGGCAAGACAGAGATGGCGCGTGAAGCCTCAGGAATTCCAGGCCCCCAGCCACTCACGAAGATCACTGCTCATGTAGTACTTAGAGTCAAGACATCACGAAGCACACGGGAAATGGATGCTCAGCCGCTTGCTCTCCGAGGAACAGAGTTCAGTAACTGGAACCACTTCATATTCTAACCAGCTCTTAGCACCACAATAAAAAGCCCAAACACTGAGATCGCTTTCTCTCCTCTCCTCTCCTCTCCTCTCCTCTCCTCTCCTCTCCTCTCCTCTCCTCTCCTCTCCTCTCCTCTCCTCTCCTCTCCTCTTCCGGATCAACTAGGAATACCAAAGGAGACCACCCGGACCGAAACAAGACAGGAGTAGAATGACCACAGGAACCCAGTAAATCACCGGTGAGTACAAACACGCGTGGCTGGTGACAGAGAGGAGAGAGGAGCCTAAGGAGAGATTAAGTGACTGCTAACACTTCAGCAGTTTATCAGTGGAGACACCACCTCCAGTCTGCTCCACAACAAGGGGACAGCTGAAGGGAGGAGAGGACTCCCCAGAGACTCACAAAGAGCAACTCTGAGTCTCCATTGCTACTGCCCTCAGAATCTGGAGCAGCAACAGGGAGGGACACCAGGGGACAGAGATCTAACCAGGAAACTCAGGAGAAGACTATACCTCGGTGGCATAGCTGAGGGGCTGTGAAAGTCTCTGCATAACCACTGGACTATCTCTGCCACACCCTGCTTTATCTCTTGGTCAGGAGTCAGTGATTAAGCTAAGAAGCCTATTGATAGTTTAAAAGCCCTCAGGCTCCCATAGCCTACAGGGAAGAAAAAAAAAAGAGGCTTTTACACCACTGAGCTCCAACTCAGGGATTGAAATAACTGTTAACTTCCACCACAGTAAACCCTTTAATTAAATTACTTAGACACAAGTCAATCCAGGCAATAGTGATCAATAATTTGAAAAGTACTGATAAAGGGAACTCATAACATCATATATAAAATGGTTAAAACAACAAGAAAAAATATTGGAGAATCGAACCAGGACAAGAGTCCAGCTAAAAGTCCTCCAGAGGGTGAAGCACAAAATAACGAGTTCAACATCCAAACATTAGCTAAGGAAATAATAACAGGAGTGAGTAAAGAATTTGAAAAAATTGTAATGCAGGAACAACAAATGAGACTATGGAAGAAAATACTAATTATCTCATGGTTATTAGAGAGCTGAAAGCTGAAATCGCTGAGCTAAGAATGCAACTAGCTGAACAAGCTAAAACAGTATCAGAGCAGGGCAACAAAATAGATGAACTCCAGAAAACAGTAGAGGGCAGAGAGACTAGAATCTATGAGGTTGAAGACAGAATTAGCAAGATTGAGGATGAATTAGAGACAACTAAAAAAGAAGTAAGAGATCTCAAAAAGAGATTAAGAGATGCTGAAAACAACAACAGAGTCTTTTTGGATGATTTCAAAGAAACAATATACGCATTATTGGCATACCAGAGGAAGAAAGAGAAGGAGAGGAAGAAAGAATTTTCCAGGCCATAGTAGCTGAAAACTTCTCTAGCCTAGACAACATCAAAGACATAAAAATTCAAGAAGCCCAGAGGGTCCCAAACAGAATTAACCCAGACCTAAAGACACCAAGATATATCATACTTAGAATGGAAAGGAACAAGGATAAAGAAAGGATCCTGAAGGCTGCAAGAGAAAAACAGAGTCACCTACAAAGGAAAACCCATAAGATTAGCAGCAGACTTCTCCATACAAACACTACAGGCCAGAAGAGAATGGCAAGATATCTATCGAGTGCTCAATGAGAAAGGCTTTCAGCCAAGAATACTATATCCTGCTAGACTGTCATTCAGACTAGATGGAGGCATCAAAACCTTCTCAGACAAGCAACAGCTGAAGGAATCAACCATCACCAAGCCTGCCCTGAAAGAACTTCTGAAAGGTCTCCTATAAACAACCAGACCACCACAAATAGGACATATATCAAAACACTCTAAAACTCTACAAGAATGGCGTTAAAATATCTTCAATCTTTGATATCAATAAATGTCAATGGCCTGAATTCACCTATTAAAAGACACAGAGTAGGAAGATGGATCAGAAAACACAACCCAACAATATGCTGTCTACAGGAAACCCACCTAACTCAACAAGACAAACACAGACTTAAAGTGAAAGGATGGAAAACTATCATACAAGCCAATGGCCCACAAAAAAGGGCAGGAGCAGCTATTCTCATATCTGACATGACAGACTTTAAAATAGATAAGATTAAAAAAGATAGGAATGGACACTACTTAATGCTCAGAGGATCAGTCAATCAAGAGGACTTAACAATTATTAACATCTATGCACCCAATGAGAAGACATCTAAATACATCAAACTTCTACTGAAAGAGCTACAGCAATATATTAACAGTAACACAATCATAGTAGGGGACTTCAACACCCCACTCTCTCAACTTGGCAGATCATCCAGGCAGAAAATCAATAAAGACATAAGGGAGCTAAATGAAGAGAGAGATAAACTAGAACTATTGGACATTTTCAGAGTCATTCATCCCAAGAAACTGGAATACACATTTTACTCAAATCCACATGGATCATTCTCAAGGATAGACCATATGTTAGGCCACAAAGACAGCATCAGCCTATTCAAGAGCATTGAAATCATCCCAAGCATCTTCTCAGACCACAGTGGAATTAAACTAACACTTAACAATCAACAAAAGATTAGTAACAGTGCCAAAATGTGGAAGCTCAACAGTACACTTCTTAACAACTTCTGGGTCAAAGAGGAAATCAAGAAAGAAATCAAAATGTTTCGAGAGTTCAATGAAAATGAAGACACAGGCTATCAAAATATTTGGGACACAGCTAAAGCAGTCCTAAGAGGGAAGTTCATAGCTATACAAGCACACATTAGGAAACAAGAAAAGGCACAAATAAAGAGCCTGATTGCACATCTTAAAGACCTAAAAGAACAATAAAGAGAAGGACAGAAATCACTAAAGTTAGGGCAGAAATAAATAACATTGAGAATAGGAAAACCATACAAAAGATCAACGAAAGTAAATGTTGGTTCTTCGAAAAAGTAAACAAAATCAACAAACCTTTAGCCAGACTCACAAAACAAAAAAGGGAGAAGACCCAAATAAATCGGATAGTAAATGAAAGAGGAGATATCACAACAAACACCACAGAAATTCAACATATCATGCGAGGCTTCTATGAACAACTATATGCCACCAAGTTAGAGAACCTGGAAGAAATGGACGATTTCCTTGGGTGGGGAGAATACAGGTCCATGAAGGATGATAAATGACATAGTGGGGGTTGTATTGTTAAATGGGAAACTGGGGAATGTTACGCATGTACAAACTATTGTATTTACTGTTGAATGTAAAACATTAATTCCCCAATATGAAATAAATTAAAAAAAAAAAAAGACTTAAGCCTTCTGCATCCCACAATGACCCTGGGTCCATACTCCCAGAGGGATAAAGAATAGGAAAGCTGTCGGGGTAGGGGATGAGATACAGAGTTCTGGTGATGGGAATTGTGTGGAGTTGTACCCCTCTTATCCTATCGTTTAGTCAATGTTTCCTTTTTATAAATAAAAATAAAAATAAAAAAGCCCAAACATTAACCCAGTGTTCCACCTTTGGACGTCCCATTGCAAAAAACGTCTTCTTGCAAAACAGACTTTCCAGTCCTGGTTGGTGCCGAGTGTAAGCAGCTGAGTGGTTGGCGAGTCTGGAGTCTAAACTCCAGAGATATGGGGTCCTAGGCGGCTTGATAAATGGGAAAACTCTTATCTGTGGGCCTTTCCAGCTGACAGGCGCCGTGATAAGATATTCTGTGTAGCCAGCCTCACTCAGGCCTCACAGCAGCCCTACGTGATAAAGGTCACGGTCGCCCGTCTGTAGACAGCGGCTCAGGGGACCCGGCTGCGTCACACTGGTACCACGTGCAAGTACCAAGCACTCTGCAGCCGAGACCACTCCACACACAGCAAGACCCCAGCGTACAGGCCCCGGGAGAGCAAGGGGGCAGCAAGTCTTAGCCGCGGGTCATTAAAAATTTGAATAGTGGGCGGGGGGCGATGGCATAATGGTTCTGCAAAGAGACTCTCCTGACTGAGGCTCCAAAGTCCCCGGTTCAATCCCCCTTGCACCCCCATCAGGCAGAGCTCAGCAGGGCTCTGGGGTGGAATGCTGAAGAGAGCCGGGTGGTGGCGGACCGGGCGGTGGCACACCAGGCTGAGCACAGGTTGCAGTGCACCAGGACCAGGGTTCAAGTCCCCTGCTCTCCACTTGCAGGGCTGCAGGTGTCTCTCTGTCTCTCTCCCTCTCTGTCTCCCCCACACCGATTTCTGGCCGTCCCCGTCCGATAAAGAGAACACGCAAAATCAATGCGGAATAGTTCATACGCCCTTCACAATGTGAAGATGTGTTTAGTCCTCTTTCTGCGGAGTCTCGAGGACCCTCAAATGCAGCTGTGCCCACATGCCAGTTCCAGCCTGTGGAGGGCTGCCACGGTGCCACCTCAAGGCATTTCTTAAAAAGAGACTGGCTGGGAGTGGGCGGTAGCGCAGCGAGGTAAGCACAAGGACCGGCGTGAGGATCCCGGTTCGAGCCCCCAGCTCCCCACCTGCAGGGCAGTCGCTTCACAGGCGGCGAAGCAGGTCTGCAGGTGTCTGTCTTTCTCTCCCCCCTGTCTTCCCCTCCTCTCTCCATTTCTCTCTGTCCTATCCAACAGTGACGACAACAATAACAACAACAAAAACAAGGACAATAAAAGGGGAAAATGGCCTCCAGGAGCAATGGATTCATAGTGCAGACACCAAGCCCCAGCGATAACTCTGGAGGCAAAAACAGACATACATATTTTAAAAAGAGACAGACACCTGCAGACCTGCTTTGCCGCTTGTGAAGCGACCCCCCTGCAGGTGGGGAGCCGGGGGCTCGACCTGGGATCCTTGTGTGGGTGCTTGAGCTTAGTACTCTGTGCACTTAACCCAGGGTGCACCGCCCGGCCCCCTAGTCAGATGCTTCTTGAAGGGTTCAGTGAGTCCAACCCGGGCCTCCTGAGCCCGCCGTGCCCTTCTTGCACTCTGACCCAGGCTGTGAGCAAGACCCGCTCGCCTCTAACTCAGCGAAATTACAGGAAGCCTCTGCTAGAGTCAAGTCCTTATGGGAAGTGCAAGAAAAGGCAGAGCCAAGCCAGGAATGATACCGCCCTGCATACTGAAGGTCACCAGATCCGAGATCTGTCCCTTAGAAACAAAAGCCTACGGAAACATCATCTGAGAACTGAGCAAGACCAGGGAATGGGAGCCGGGGACGTGAGGGCCCTGGCATGACTCAGCGTGCTCCCGGCCGTGCTGAGCCGGCTCTGCCAGGTTCCCCGTGACTTGCTGGCAAGGGCCCTCTCTGAGGATTCCGGGTCAGCAGGCAGCTAAACAAGACACCAGCTCGGGGGCCAGGTGGAGGCGCACCTGGCGAGCGCACGTATTACAAGGCACAAGGACCCGGGTTCGAGCCCCAGGTCCCCACCTGCAGGGGGAGAGCTTTGCGAGTGGTGAAGTAGGGCTGCAGGTGTCTGCCTCTCACCCTCTCCACCACCCTCTTGATTTCTAGTTGTCTCTATCCAATAAATAAAGATAATGATAATAAAACACAGACACGAGCTCGGAGTAGAGGCTGGAGTGATGGCGCGTTCTGGCCCTGGTTTCAGTCACGGCCAAGGTGGTCACTGTCCTGGCAGGTCACAGCAGTGCGAGGGCACTGCGGTCTCCTCACCGAACCCAGGCCCACTGGGGCCTCAGGCGTGAAAGTCTCTGCACGGCCGCCACGCTGTCTCCCCTGCTTGGCCCTTATCAGAGCCCTGCTCTGCTCTGGCTTAGGGTGGTGCTGGGCACTGAGTCTGCACGGCCGACACGCTGTCTCCCACACCCGTCTAACCCGCAGCTGCAAATCTGCTTCTCAAAACAGCTGCACCACTGGCAGCCCACCAAGAGGCCCCCAGATGAGGCTTCTCCGCTCACGCTCACTGCTGCCAGGCTGCTCTGGCGGAAAAGCCAGGGAGGACGGGGAGGCGTTGTGGGAGCAGCAGGCAGAGGCCTGGGGGCCCCAACCAGCCGTGTGGCCTCAGCGACCCAGCTCCCGCCAAGCCTCGCTCAAATCCTGGCCGTGAGGACATTCACACGGCGGGTCTCGGCTGGGGACAGCTGGCCAAGTCTGGGCGCGGCTCTGGTTCTCACAGGTGGGTGACGCTGCTGGCATCTGGTGGGCAGAGCCCAGGGTGCTGCAGACCCTCCTACGATGGGCAGCAGAGTCCCTCTGACTAAGCCCCTGTAGGCCTGGGTCCGCAGTGAGAAGTTCCACACCGGCTGTGGTGACCCTCGGGCCAAGTCAGGAAGCTGCCAAGCTCTTCCAAAGCGGCCGCAGCACCCACAACCCCTGCCACGTCCCGCAGCACACAGCCCACCTGCCCACCGGGAGCACGGGGTGGGGGGGCTCTGCACAGCCCTCAGCACTTACACACAGGTAGAGCACCGGCCTTGCCCAGTGAAGGAGGCCCGGGGTGCGGCCCCAGCCCATCGGAAAGAGACAGAACCAGGCGAGCTGCACAGACAGCGGGGTGGTCCCTGGGGGTCTCTGTGACTCTCCCGAGAGCAGAGAAGTTTAAGGAGGAGCCTGCAAGGCCACTCGGCAGCGTCACACAGGTTCATTCTCTGAAGTTGTATAAAAGAACAGTCTGGGGGCCAGGTGGTGGCACACCTGCTAAGTGCTCACGTTCCAGTGCTCAGGGACCCAGGTTCAAGCCCCCAGCCCCACCCGCAGAGGGAAGGTTTCACGAGCGGTGAAGCAGGGCTGCAGGTGTCTGTCTGTCTCTCCCTCGTTGTCTCCTCCTTCCCTGTCAACTTTTCTGCTTCTATCCAATAATAAATAAAACAGGGCAGGGTAGATAGTATAATGGTTATGCAAGGAAAGTTTCATGCCTGAGGCTCTGAAGTCCCAAGTTTGATCCCCTGGACCACCATAAGCCAAAGCTCATCAGTGCTTTAGTAAAAACAAACAAACAAACAAACAAATAATTTTTAAAAATGGGCAGGAGTAGATTGCATAATGGTTATGCAAACAGACTGTCAAGCCTGAGGCTCCAAAGTCCCAGGTTCAATCCCCTGCACCACCATAAACCAGAGCTGATCAATGCTCTGGTAAATAAAGTATTTTTAATGAAAATTTTCTTTTGTAATTATTTATTTTAATTTATTTATTTTCCCTTTTGTTGCCCTTGTTTTTTTATTGTTGTTATAGTTATTATTGTTGCTGTTATTGCTGTCATTATTGTTGGATAGGACAGAGAGAAATGGAGAGAGGAGGGGAAGACAGAGAGGGGGAGAGAAAGACAGACACCTGCAGACCTGCTTCACCGCCTGTGAAGCGACTCCCCTGCAGGTGGGGAGCCGGGGGCTCGAACCGGGATCCTTATGCTGGTCTTTGTGCTTTGCACCACCTGCACTTAACCCACTGTGCTACCACCTGACTCCCATAAAACAAAATATTTTTAAAAAGAAGAAGAATCTGGGGTGAGAGAGACAGCATAATGGTTCTTCAAAGAGACTCTCATGCCCGAGGCTCCCAAGTTCCAGGTTCAATCCCCCACAGAGCTAAACAGGGCTCTGGTAAAAATAATAATAACAAAATTAAAATTTTAAAAGAGCCTGTTCATTGAACAAGGCCCAGGATCGTTCAGAAAAGACCTGTCGTCTTCCTACCTGGTGCCGGTAGTTATACCAGCCGTTCGAACCCGCGACGATCACCACCCAGTGTTTGCCATGGTCCTCGGGGTCATCTGCGGGAACTGCACCACTGCCCAAGGCCATGCCGAGTGCCACAGCCAGCAGCCACATCATCCTTCTCCTCTGCAGTTCGGCTGTGGAAATCTGGGGAGGAAAAGGCAGAGTCGGGCCTGCAGGGCAGGGACGGACGGACGGACGCCGCTGGGCCCTGACCACATCCCAGTACAGGTCAGAGAGCGGCACCTACTGGGGACAGACGATGGCCGAGCAGAGCTCCTGGTCTGCCCGGCCGTGCTGCTCCCAGGTGGGGGCCGGGCGCTGCCTCTGCCCTCACCCTTCACTGCAGGGTGAAGCTGAGAGAATAAGATCGCAGAAGATAGACCCCCGGCTCCCCACCTGCAGGGGAGTCGCTTCCCAGGCGGTGAAGCAGGTCTGCAGGTGTCTGTCTCTTTCTCCCCCTCTCTGTCTTCCCCTCCTCTCTCCATTTCTCTCTGTCCTGTCCAACAACAATGACATCAATAACAGCAATAATAACTACAACAATAAAAAGACAACAAGGGCAACAAAAGGGAATAAATAAATAAATAAATAAATGAAAAAAAAACTTTCTTTTAAAAAAGGGCCGGGGAACTAGCACAGTGAGTGTGCAGAACTGAAAAGCTTTCTGCAGCTGCAGCACCAAAGGTCCCAGGTTCAACCCCAACCGCAAGCCAGAGCTGAGCAGGCTCTGGGGAAAAGCCCCACCTGGCGCTCTTCATTCCCGCCTCGCAGGCCCCCGCCGCCCGGGCTCACAGACCCCTCTCTGCGGTGCCTGCCTCCCCAAGCCGGGCCAGAAACCGGCCCGCGCCCATAAGTCCCTGGCGGCCGGGCTGCTGCCAGCTGGCTGGTGACAAAGCCTGCAGGGAGCTGGTGGCCTGGTGCCCGGCGGAGGCCGCGTCTGGGAGGCTCAGCGCCCCTGGGGCCTCTGTCTCTGTCAGGGTGAGACGCAGCTCCCCTGGGGTCTCTGTCTCTGTCAGGCTGAGACGCAGCTCCCCTGGGGTCTCTGTCTCTGTCAGGGTGAGACGCAGCTCCCCTGGGGTCTCTGTCTGTCTGTCTGTCTGTCTGTTTCTGTCTCTGTCTCGGCCAGGTCAGCCTGACTTCAACTTCGTGGGCGAAACTGGAAGCTGCATCTGGCCGCCCGGCCTCCCCAGGGAGGGTCCCCTCTGCCCTCTGCCGCCTCCACTGGGTGTCTGCGGATGACGCTACAGCTGCACAAGGGCACCAGGCTTCCGGGTCCCTCACGGACAGACAGACACGGGCCCCTCACGGACAGACACGGGCACTGACACAGACATGGGCACAGACATGGGCACAGACAGACATGGGCACAGACATACATGGGCACAGACACGGACAGACACCGACATGGGCCCCTCACGGACAGACACGGGCACAGACACAGACACGGGCCCCTCACGGATAGACATGGGCACAGACACAGACACGGGCACAGACAGACACGGGCACAGACACAGACACGGACACGGACAGACACGGACACAGACAGACACGAGCACAGACAGACACGGGCACAGACAGACACGGGCACAGACACAGACACGGACACGGACAGACACGGACACAGACAGACACGAGCACAGACAGACACGGGCACAGACACAGACACGGGCACAGACGGACACGGACACAGACACGGACATGGGCACAGACAGACACAGACACAGACACGGCACAGACACGGACACGGACAGACACGGACACAGACGCCGGCACAGACAGACACCGACACGGAGCTGCCAACAAGGCCCCGCCTTTCCTCGGCGCTGCCCACTGAGCTGACAGGCGCGACACAGGCAGGGCCCCCGCCACCCGCCGCCCGCCACCCGCCCGCGGGCGACTCTCACTTGCAGCGCCACACGGCTGCGGGGATCCGGCTGCGGGGATCCGGCGCCTCCTGGTGCGGTGGACCGTCCCTGCCCGCAAGCTGCCCAGAACAAACTGGGGGTGACCGGTGCGTGACATTAGCGCGGTGCGTGTTTGGTGCGGTGCGTGTCGGGCGCGGTGCGTGTCACCCGTGCGGTGCGTGTCGGGCGCGGTGCGTGTTTGGTGCGGTGCGTGTCGGGCGCGGTGCGTGTCACCCGTGCGGTGCGTGTCGGGCGCGGTGCGTGTTTGGTGCGGTGCGTGTCGGGCGCGGTGCGTGACACCCGTGCGGTGCGTGTCCGGCGCCCGGCACCGGTGCGGTGAGCCCCACCGCCCAGACCCCGCGGTGTCGCGGCTGAACCCGGCGTGCGGCCCGGCTGAGTCCTCGTCGCCCGCCCCTGGAGGAGGACGCGGGGCGGCGGGAAGAGCAGGAGCCGCGGGCGCCCCAGATCCGCGACCCCCAGCGCCGGGCCCGGGGCTCCCGCAGGCCGGGAGGCGGCCGACTCCGCGGGTCCCGGGCACGTCAGGCCCTGCGCGCCCCGCGGACCCCGCACCCCGGGCGCCGCACGCAGCCCGCCGCGCGCCTACCTGCAGCCCCGCCGCCGACCGTGGGAACCCGCCCCGCGCAGCCCACTCGCGCCGCGCCCGCCGCCGCCTGCAGTGATTGCGGCGCGCGCCCTCAGCCTCGCTTTGAGGCCCCTGTGCGCCGCGGCGATTGGCGGGGACGGGGGCGGGGCTGCCGCGACGTCCAATGGGAAGCGGGGACGAGGCCGCCCGCCCGCCCGCCCGCCCGCCCGCGAGGACTACAAGTCCCAGCATGCACCACGGCCTGGGGCTTGCGGAGGAGGCCGGGCGGCGGCCGGGGGCTGGTTGGGGCCGGGGTGCGTGCTGGGGGCGCCAGAGAGGCCGGGCGGGCGCGGGGCACCCGCGCTCACTGGTTTCCAGGCTCCTCGTACTGGAACAGCTGGGGAAGCTTCAAAAATGCTGATTTTCAGGGGGGCGGGTTCAGCGCAGGCGGCGCAAAGCGCAAGGACCGGCGTAAGGATCCCGGTTCGAGCCCCCGGCTCCCCACCTGCAGGGGGGTCGCTTCACAGGCGGTGAAGCAGGTCTGCAGGTGTCTGTCTTTCTCTCCCCCTCTCTGTCTGCCCCTCCTCTCTCCATTTCTCTCTGTCCTGTCCAACAACAATGACAGCAATAACAATAACTACAACAATAAAACAAGGGCAACAAAAGGGAAAAATAAATAAATCTCAATAAATCTTAAAATACATATTTTATATATATACCGACCTCCTGCCTCACCCCAGAATTGTCTGTAGGCTCGTGGTCCGTGTGTCGCCTGCTTTGGGGATTTGTAAAGATCTTCAGGTGCGGCCGCTCCGATCCCTGGAGCAAGGAGCAGAGTAAATGTTTTCAAAATGAATTTGCATCCACGAAGGCCCTGGCTCCGCATACGCCAAAGTGACGGTCTGGTTCTCTCTCTGGTCAATAAATAAAATAAATCATTAAAAAAAAAAAAAAAAAGCTCTTGGGTTGCAGGGCAGCGTTAGACAGCATAACGGTCATGCAAAGAGACTCTCCTGCCTGAGGCTCCAGAGTCCCAGGTTCAATCCCCCGCACCACCATAAGCCGGAGCTGAGCAGGGCTCTGGTGAAAAACAAAGAAAAGGCTTGGTGTGCAATCTCGGAGATTCTCTTAACACTCGTCACACCTCAGGAGAGCGAGCTCTTGTTAGCAGCCCTGCTCTACGGATGAGGCTGCTGAAGGAGGCCTGGGAGTCAGAGCCTGGGAACCAGCAGTCTGCCGGGACCACGTGCTCAGGCCCGTGCTGGGCCCGCAACCTTGACTTCATCTCCTGCGGAGTCCGGCCCCGCCACGCGGAGTAGTGGGACAGCCAGCATCGCGACCAGGAGTACATTCCGGGGCTTAGCTGCTGGGCCGGATCTTTTATAAGTGTTTTGGGTCTTGTTTGTTTTTATCTTGTTTCCCTCGGGGTTATCACCGGGCCTGCAAGACAGGGCCATCGCTCCCAGTGGCTATTTCTTTTCCTTTTATTTGATAGAATTTTATGTATTTATTTTCCCCATGTATTTGATAGGACAGAGAGAAGTGGAGAGAGGAGGGAGAGGGAGAGAGACGCCTACAGTGCTTGCTTTACAGCTTGAGAGGCTCCCCTCCAAGTGGGAACCCCAGTGTGTGTGGTTGGTTACCCAGTGCACTGCCACCTGGCCCCTTTCTTGTTCGTTTGTTTGTCTTTGCGATAAATTCCAGACCAACAGTCTGTCCTGGGTCTGTGAGAACGCGGCAGAGTTGAACTGTCGGTGATTCAGACTAAGCCCCATAAAGTCCATTCTGTTTTTCAAAGATTATTTTCATGGGGAGAGGCTGAGCAAGACTAGAGTCCTGCTCGGCTCTGGTCTGTGCTGGTGCCTCTGGCGAGAGAGTCTGGTTTCTATCACTGGTGCCATCTCCCTGGCTTCAAAGCTGGAAACACAGAAAGTATCCACCAAGCCAAGGCCAGGAGGTGGCCCAACATCACAGTTCAGCAGTTGCCTCGGGCTTCAGCCCAAAGCCAAGTCTCAGTGCCGCTGGCTTTCAGTCTCCCTCCGCGGCAAGCAGGAGTGGTTCTCTCCGGTGGGTGAAGCTCGTAGCAGGTGCATCCCAGCAGCCAGAGACATGAGATGCCGCCACTTCCCCTGGGAAGTGTGACTAACCGTGTGAGCAGGATGAGTGATGGCCTCTGGCTGCTTGGGCCGTGATCACCGACAAGCAGTGAAAGCGCTGGCCTGATGCGGACGCATTTAGGGAAGGAGGGTGGGTAAGCCTAGTCTGCCTCCACAACGTGTGACCACAGCTCAGAGTGACCAAGAGCAGGTGCTGAAACGGAGCCAAAATGGGGTGGGGTGCCCATGGTGACGGTAACTGGAGACAGAGAGGGCAGGGCGGCAGCCACAGAGTCCTGCAGGTTGAGAATCCAGTGCTTTCTCCACTGTGCCACCTCCCGGATCACTTGAACCAAGATCTTTGTGCCTCATGCTATGTGCGCTTACGCCAGTGTGCCACCACTCGGCCTCAGAGTATCAGGGTTTTTAAAAAATATTTATTTATTTATTCCCTTTTGTTGCCCTTGTTGTAGTTATTATTATAGTTATTATTGTATTATTACAATATATATGTATTATAATGGATGCATTGGATCGACCTTCCCGTGGTGCATCTCCTGAGTACCCATTCATTGGGGAAACTGACGATCCTTCCTAGCCGACTGAATCCACATGGATCCCAGTCACTTTCAAAGCCAGCAACAAGCAGCTCCTGACAGCTTTCAAGCTGTTGGTCCTGCTCTTCGAGTCCTCCAACTTAATGTTGAGGGGCTGTCCTTTGCCAAACGCGTTCTTCTTCTTATTGTATTATTGTAGTTATTGTTGTAGTTATTATTATTGTTGTCGTTGTTGGATAGGACAGAGAGATGGAGAGAGGAGGGGAAGACAGAGAGGGGAAAAGACAGACACCTGCAGACCTGCTTCACCGCCTGTGAAGCGACTCCCCTGCAGGTGGGGAGCCGGGGCTCGAACCGGGATCCTTAAGCTGGTCCTTGCGCTTTGTGCCACGTGTGCTTAACCTGCTGCGCTACCGGCCGACTCCCCCTCAGTTTTTATTTTTACCAGAGCACTGCTCAGCTCTCGTTTGCTGTGGTGTGGGGGGTTGAACCTAGGCCTTTGGAGCCTCAGACATTCGAGTCTCGGCATAACCACTATGCTATCCACCCCTCCCATACATAACATCAATAGCAGGCCTGCTGAAAGCATCTGGCCAACAGCCCTGTGGCCTTGCTGCTGGGAGCAGCTCACCTGTTGGCTGGTGTGTCCTGTTCCGGGAGCCTCTGGCAAACTTCTCTCCGTAACATGACCTCCCTCAGGTGACTCAGACAGTAAAGTAAACCTCAACAATTATCTTAAAAACAAAACAAACCAAAAAGGACCGTCAGGGAGATAGCATAGCAGTTCTGCAAAATACCTTTCGTGCCTGAGGATTCCAAGCCCCAACACCACCGTGAACCAGAGTTTAGCAATGGTCTGGTAAAAAAATAAAAATAAAATTCTTGAAGGAAAAAGAGGGAGGCTTGTGACCTCGGCAGTGCCTGTACTCCTGGCGCCCACTCTGAGAGTGGGAGGGCTGTGGGGAAGCCCCGTGGGGACAGGACCGGGGGGGGGGGGGTGGCAGGCTCCTGTGGCCTTGTGGGCTGGGCACCAAATCCCCTCAGAGAATCCACACGACAAAGGCCCAGGCTGTGCCCCCGTCTGGAGTCAGGAGGGAGCTGCCCTGACGGGTGACTCGCCAGAGGTGGCAGCACTGAGGCCTTCAGATTCAGCCTCTCCTTTTTTTCCCCGCTTTTTTTTTTTTAAACCAGAGCATTGTTCAGCTCTGGTTTATGGTGGTGCAGGGGATTGAACCTGGGACTTTAGAGCCTCAGGCGTGAGAGTCTCTTTGCAGAACCATTATGCTATCTCTACCCCTACCTTTTTTTTTCTTTTTTCTTTTCTTTTTTTTAACCAGAGCACTATTCAGTTCTGGCTTATGGTGGTGCAGGGGACTGAACCTGGGACTTTGGAGCCTCAGGTATGAGAGTCTGTTTGCATAGCCGTTATGCTGTCTACCCTTTGCCCTGATTCAGCCTCTCCTACCCAACGGTTGGTGATGTGCGAGCCCACAAGAGTCCGGCAGTGGGAGGAGAGGGGTTGGCTCAGAGCAGCGTGACAGCAGCTGTGACTTGTGTGTGTGCGTGGGCAGGGGGCAGCTCTCCTCGGTGATCTCGGGGCCTTTCCCGATGCCCAGAGCAGACCTCTTCCAACGCGGGTCACTTTGACTCGTGGGACTACGGTCAACTGAGGCCTGGCGGGTCCTGAGAGAAGCACCACCACAGCCTTAGAGAGAGAAAACTGCCCAGAGCTCTTCCGTGGAGGAACTGCAGCCTGCTTGGTCCGACTTTTCTTTTTTCTTGCTACCCTTATTTATTTATTGGATACAGACAGCCAGAAATCGAGAGAGCCGGGTGGTGGCGCACATGGTTGAGGGCACATGTTTCGATGCGCAAGGACCCGGGTTCAAGCCCCCGGTCCCCACCTGCATCGGGAAAGCTTCACGAGTGAAGCAGGGCTGCAGGTGTCTGTCTCTCCCCCTCCCTGTCTCCCCCTCCCCTCTCAATTTCTGGTTGTCTCTATCCAATAAATAAGGGTAACAAAAAAGAAGGAAGGACGGAAATCAAGAGGCAAGGGGGAAATAGACGGAGAGAGAGACAGAGAGACGCCTGCAGCCCTGCTTCAGCACTCTTGAAGCTCCCCCTGAAAGGGGGATACGGGCCTTGAACCCGGGTCTTTGTGCCCTGTAATGTGTGCGCTCCACCAGGTGCGCCACCACCCGGCTCTGTTTTCTTTTCTTCCTTTCTAATGTCCTGATGGTCCTTGCACTTCACGCTATGTGCACCTAACCCGCTGTGCTACCACCCACCCGGCCCCCAAAATAAAGTATTTTTTAAAGGGTGGGGGTAGATACTACAGGGGTTCTGCAAAAAGACTCTCCTGCCTGAGGCTCCCAGGTCCCAGGTTCAATCCCCAGCACCACCACAAAGCAGAGCTGAGCAGGGCTCTGGCTAAGCAGAGAAGAATGAGTGATCCCTCCGCAGTTACCGTCTGACTCTGGCCTGCCCCGTGACCTCACTTCCCTCGGCCTCTGCCTCCAGGCACCCTCTTGCCTGTGCATCCTGCCCTGAGCAGCCCACCCTCGCCCGCCGGCACTGGCTTGTGCCTCAGCAAATTCCCCAGCTGCCACGCCTGAAGGCAGGGACCCTCTGGCAGCTCTGCTCTGCTGGGCTAAGGCGGGACAGGAGCCGCCCTAGACGCGGTGAATGAACACTGAGGTCAGTGGTGCGCCATGGGCCAGCGCAGCTACCTCGCTCCTGCCCCCTGGACACGTCTCTTCCCGGCTGCCTCTTGAGGCCTCCAGTCAGCTCAGGGCCGGTACCTGGTGCCGAGGCGGCCATGCTCTAAGGGGTCGCCAGGGCTTGCTGACAGTGCACGTGCTCTGTCAGGGCAGGTGAAGGTCTGAATGCGACACAGCACAGACATCACATGGCAGGTGACAGCTCAGCCTGCTGAGGACAAAGTTGCCTGCCGGGGGTGGGGGTGGGGGTGGGTTACAGCCCTGGTGCATCAAGTTGGGGGACCAAGGCAGGACCAGAGTGTTTGCAGAAGAGGGAAATTTTACACGTGTACCCACACCCGTATTTACTGTTTACTGTAAGTGATGAATCACCCAATAACAAGCTAAATGCATGTCCGTGCCCGAGACCCTGGGAGCCCCAGAGGCCTCACCTTCCACTGCCAGCACCGTGTGCAGCTGTGCCGAGCAGTCTGGGCCCTCTGGAAACAGGCGCTAAGTAGACACAGCTTTTAGAAAGGATCCGGTGTGGATGCGGGGGGGTGGGGGGTGACAGCATAATGGTTATGCAACTAGACTGTCACGCCTCAGGCTCCGGAGTCCCAGGTTCAATCCCCCGCACCACCATAAGCCGGAGCTGAGCAGTGCTCTGGTAAAAAAAAAAAAGAAAAAAAGGATGCGGTGTGCTTTAGAATGGTCGCCTGTCAGTCCCGTGATCACCGCACAGGGCAGGAGGGGGACTGATCATCTGGCAGGAAGATCTAATCACATTCTCTCTCTTTTTCCCACCAGGTTTATCACTGGGGCTTGGTGCCAGCAGAATGAAGCCTCCATTCCTGGTGACCATTTATATCCTGCTGTTGACAGAGGTAGGAAGCTGGGAGGGTGGGGAGAGGGAGAGAGAGATGGAGAAGGCTGAGCAAGGCAGCACAGTTATTCTGTCTCCTGCCTGAGACACCAGATCTCCCGCTAATGCCCCACGCCACCAAAAGCCAGAGCTGAGCCATGCTGGGGGGGGCGAGAGGGGAGAGGGGGAGGGAGAGAGAGAGAGATCCCCTCAGACCCCCATCTGAGACACCAGATCTCCCGCTAATGCCCCACGCCACCATAAGCCAGAGCTGAGCCATGCTGGGGGGGGCGAGAGGGGAGAGGGGGAGGGAGAGAGAGAGAGAAAGAGAGAGATGCCCCCAGACCCCCATCTTTATCTGATCTGGTGGTTCCAGGAAGACACCAAGAGTGGCAGAAACAGAAGCACGAGGCTCACTGCAGAACCAGTGTCACTGAAGGGGCCCCACGGGTCTCTGGCCGCATCTCCGGTCACCACCGCTCTCTCCTCTCACTTCTGCTTTCTCTCCTTCGCTGTGAAAGGCGTCTTGGGAGGACAAGACCTCATGCCAGGCTCAGGGCTGCCCCAGGAAAGTCAGGCCTGCTTGTGTCACCAGCACCATACACACTGAGTCACGAGGCCCTCCAAGATGGCCTTCAGTACATGACTTTGCAAAACGGACCCATATCCCGGAAGCCCTTGATCCATTTCCTGGAGCCAGACTGGAGAGGCGACTCTCTGGGAGCGCTTGAGGGGAGCCGAAGGGAGAGGGCGGCAGGTGGGGTGATGGAGCAGAGCTCAGCTCAGAGAGAGGCAGGTCCTATGGCCGGCAGGACCTCGGGGCGACTCGTGCACACTGGGGTTCCTTTTGCCCTGCCGCACGCATGACACTGAGCCCAGCCAGAATTGGAGAGGGTAGGAGGAGATAGAGAGGGAGAGAGACAGAGACACCTGCAGCCCTGCTTCACCACTCGTGAAGCTTTCCCCCTGCAGGTGGTCCTTGTGCGCTGTGATGTGTTACCATCCAGACCCGAATTATATTTTCTTTTCTTTTTTTTTTTTTCCTACCAGAGCACTGCTCAGCTCTGGCTTATGGTGGAGCGGGGGATTGAACCTGGCACGTTGGAGCCTCAGGCATGACAGTCTCTTTGCAGAACCAATTTGCTATCTACCCCTGCCCCTCGAATTATATATATCTACAGCTCCTGAGGCCATTCCCCCCATTGTTGTGCTGTTATTGTTGTTGGATATTGTTATTGTTGTTGGACAGGACAGAGAGAAAGACTGAGAGGAGGGGGAGACAGAGACGGGGAGAGAAAGACACCTGCAGACCTGCTTCACCACTTGCGAATCGAACCCCCTACAGGTAGGGAGCCGGGGGCTCGAACTGGGGTCCTTACACAGGTCCTTGAGCTTCACGCCATGTGCGCTTAACCTGCTGTGCTACTGCCTGACCCCTATTTTACTTTTTTTTTTTTTAATTTATTTATTTCCTTTTTGTTGCCCTTGTTGTTTCAATTGTTGTTGTAGTTAATTGTTGTTGATGTCGCCATTGTTGGATAGGACAGAGGGAAATGGAGAGAGGAGGGGAAGACAGAGAGGGAGAGAAAGACAGACACCTGCAGACCTGCTTCACCGCCTGTGAAGTGACCCCCCCTGCGGGTGGGGAGCCGGGTGCTCGAACCAGGATCCTCACGCGGGTCCTTGCGCTTTGCACCACATGCGCTTAACCCGCTGCGCTACCGCCTGGGCCCCCATCTTACTTTAAAATTATCTTTATTTATTGGATAGAAACAGCTAGAATTTGAGAGGGGCGGTGGAGACAGAGAGGGAGAGAGACACTCGCAGCCCTGTTTCACCACTCGTGAAGCTTTCCCTCTGAAGGTGGGGACTGGGGACTCGAACCCGGGCCCTTGTGCACCGTAACTTGTGTGTTCAATCAGGTGCACCACCACCCGGCCCCTGCATTATCATTCATACTAGGTACTTGATGCATCCTTAAGAGCTGCTTTCAGTCCTCTCTGGAGCCAGCCTGGGTGCCCTCCACCCATTCCAGAGGGCCTGGGGCCTGGCGTCTCCGCAGGTGCCTTGGGGCATATTTTTCAGCACCAAGAGCAACACTGAGGTTGTGGGGCTGATGTGGAAGCCCAGGGCTCACAGGTCACATGCCCCTCTGCTGAGTCCGCGAGACGTCACCGTGCAATCCATCTCCTTTGGCCCAGTAAGCACTTCTGGAGCTTGGCCAACGCCCCCTGCACAGCCCTGGAGGGTCATGTGCTGGAGGGCCGGGCAGGGTCAGGTGACGGTCCGGCTAATTCAGTGGCACAAGCACTTCCCTAGAACCCTGACTCAGTGCGGCCTGCCAAGCATGACCTGTCTCGCGGCACAGTCCTTAGATTCCAGGAATCAGAAAGCAGCGTGGGGAGAGCAAGGAGCCAGGCAGGCTGGGCGTAGCTGTAGTGTCGTCCTGAGAACCTCACTTCCTCTTGAAAACGAGGGTGGCAATGCAGCGGTGCCCAGACCTCCGTCAGCACCAACAGGCCTCTGACTCGGGGCTTCCCCAGACCACCATGTTTCAGACTTTGAAGAGAGGAGACAGGAGTGGTCCGGGAGTGGCACAGTGGATAAAGCTCTGGACCCTCATGTGTGAGGTTCCGAGTTCAATCCCCAGCAGAGCTTGTGCCAGCGTGATGGTACACGGTCTCTCTCTCTCTCCTCCTATCTTTCTCATGAACCAATAAATAAAATATTTCAAAGAGAGAGAGACAGGAGACTGTAGAGGCGGGGACACAGGGTTGAGTGGCACAGAGACCCCCACACTCCATGACGGAGGAGAGCTGAGTGGCGTAAAGAGTGAGGCTGGCTTTGTGATGCTCAGCAAAACCCAGAGACAATAATAAGAAAGGTCACGAGCACGGAGCCAGAGTTCCTGTTCTTCTCCCCGTCACGGGGCACTGGGTGCAAAGTTGCACTGCTGACCTAGGGAATTGCAAAGTCAAAACAGGCAGTGGCAGAGTGACCCACAAACAGGTTCCTTGGGGAAGGGCTTCCAGGCTCCTCTGCCCTGCAGGGTGGGCACGGTGGGCATGGGGCCCTGCAGGGTGGGTCGGCAGAGCCGTGGGCAGGACCCCGTCCCTGCGCCTCGTCCCCAGTGGCCGCAGGGCCGACCAGAGGCGCTGCTGCTGCTCTGTGGGCCTCTGGCTCTTGCAAACACCGTCCCACTTCTGAGCCGCATTTTCTTTCTGACTTTCTTACATCTCGATGTATTTATTGCACAGAGACAGCCCGAACTTGAGAGAGATGGGGAGACAGAGAGGGAGTGAGACAGACACACCTGGAGCCCTGCTTCACGCTCGTGCAGCTTTCACCCTACAGGTGGGGAGACAACTCACCCAACAGAGTGCACACCTGCACCTATACCTGCACCAGCACCTACACCTGCACCTATACCTTCACCAGCACCTACACCTGCACCTACACCTGCACCAGCACCTGCACCTACACCAGCACCTATACCTGCACCTGCACCTACACCAGCACCTGCACCTACACCAGCACCTGCACCTACACCAGCACCTATACCTGAACCTACACCTGCACCTACAGCAACACCAGCACCTGCACCTACACCAGCACCTACACCAGCACCTATACCTGCAACTACACCTGCATCTATACCTGCACCTACACCTGCACCTACAGCAGCACCAGCACCTGCACCGACACCTGCACCTATACCTGCACCTACACCTGCACCTGCACCTATACCTGCACCTACACCTGCACCTACACCGGCACCTACACCTGCACCTATACCTGCACCTACACATGCACCTATACCTGCACCTACACCTGCACCTGCACCTACACCTGCACCTACACATGCACCTATACCTGCACCTACACCTATCCCTGCACCTACACCTGCACCTATACCTGCACCTGCACCTGCACCTACATCTGCACCTACACCTGCACCTGCACCAACACCTGCACCTACACCTGTACCTGCACCTATACCGGCACCTACACCTGCACCTATACCTGCACCTACACCTGCACCTACACCTGCACCTATACCTGCACCTACACCGGCACCTACACCTGCACCTGCACCTATACCTGCACCTACACCTGCACCTGCACCTGCACCTAAGGACTGAGGCCCGGGGCCGCACCCAGCACCCATGGGTGAGGCGAGCCAGGGACAGCACCAGGAACCTCACGGAAGGCGCAGCCACACTGGGTGCTGCCGCCTGTGTCCCCCTGCACGGGGCCAGAGAGGCCAGTCCGCTGCGTCACGCCCTCGGTTCACCCCGCAGGTCACCCCGGCGGAGGGCGCGGAGAGGAAGGGGCGCCGCAGCACCCGGGCGGCTCCGCAGGGCGCTGCGTACTGGCGCGGCGGGCCCCGCCCCTTGGTGGGCGTGGCCTCACAGGTGGGCGTGGCCTCCGATGTTTTGCTCGCCACATGCAGGCCCTCCCCCGGGGACGAGCTACGTCACGCGCACGCGCGGGGGCGTGGCCGGCGCGAGGACCCCTCCTTAGCTGCCCGCGGTGCCGCCTGCGTCACGGCCGCGGACCGGCCCGGGCTCCCCGGCGTGGCCTTCAGGCGGCGCGGCAGCCGCCCGGGAGGGTCCTCGCGCCTCCACGTCTCCCGGAAGCGCCGCGGGGGCCGCCGGGGCGGGCAGGTCGGGACGCGGGGTCTCGGCCGGGGCTGCGGGGGCGGCGCCTCGGTCCCAGGTGAGCGGCCGCGGGCGGGCAGGCGGGCGGGGTCTCCCGGGCCAGCTCCGGGGGGGGGGGGTGGCGGGGCGGGGGCGGGGGCGGCACCGGCGGCGGCACCGGCGGCGGCATCGGCGGCGGCACTCGGGCAGCACGCAGCTCCCCGCACAGCGCTCCCCGCAGCTCCCCGCACCGCGCTCCCCGCACCGCGCTCCCCGCAGCTCCCCCGCACCGCGCTCCCCGCAGCTCCCCCGCACCGCGCTCCCCGCAGCTCCCCGCACCGCGCTCCCCGCAGCTCCCCGCACCGCGCTCCCCGCACCGCGCTCCCCGCAGCTCCCCGCACCGCGCTCCCCGCAGCTCCCCGCACCGCGCTCCCCGCACCGCGCTCCCCGCAGCTCCCCGCACCGCGCTCCCCGCAGCTCCCCCGCACCGCGCTCCCCGCAGCTCCCCGCACCGCGCTCCCCGCAGCTCCCCGCACCGCGCTCCCCGCAGCTCCCCCGCACCCTGCTCCCCGCACCGCGCTCCCCCGCACCGCGCTCCCCGCAGCTCCCCCGCACCGCGCTCCCCGCAGATCCCCCGCACCGCGCTCCCCGCAGCTCTCCCGCACCGCGCTCCCCGCACCCTGCTCCCCGCAGCTCCCCGCACCTCACTCCCCGCAGCTCCCCGCACCGCGCTCCCCGCAGCTCCCCCGCACCCTGCTCCCCGCACCGCGCTCCCCCGCACCGCGCTCCCCGCACCGCGCTCCCCGCACCGCGCTCCCCGCAGCTCCCCCGCACCACGCTCCCCGCAGCTTCCCCGCAGCTCCCCCGCACCGCGCACACCCGCCTCTGGCTCCATTGGTTCGAGCCCCCGGCTCCCCACCTGCAGGGGAGTCGCTTCACAGGCGGTGAAGCAGGTCTGCAGGTGTCTGTCTTTCTCTCCCCCTCTCTGTCTCCCCTCCTCTCTCCATTTCTCTCTGTCCTGTCCAACAATGATGACAGCAATAACAAAAACAATAATAACTACTACAGTAAAACAAGGGCAACAACAGGGAGTAAATACAATAATAATAACGTGGAGGAGCAGTCGCCTTGCTGCCGGTGACCATTGCAGAGCCCGGTGTCTGGTGTTCCCGCCAGTCCAGACTCTGCGGGGCGGCCGGGGACCCGCAGGGGACAGGGGAGCAGCTGGGCGGCCCACTGGGCGGTGCCCGCAGGGGACAGGGGAGCAGCTGGGCGGCCCACTGGGCGGTGCCCGCAGGTGCCCGCTGGCCCCCTCGGCTGATGCTCTGCCGCCCTTGCAGGTCAGCCGCCGCCATGTCCTGGCTCGCCGACCTCGCGGGGAAGGCGGAAGACCTCTTGAACCGCGTGGACCAGGGGGCCGCGACGGCCCTCAGCAAGAAGGAGACCCCCGGCCACGGCGGCCACGGCGGAGGCCCGAGCGACCCCGCGGCCGAGGGGGTCGGGCATCAGGCGCCCCTGCCGGCCCCCCGGGTCCCCCCCCAGACCCCCCAGGCCCCCGAGGGCGCCGGCGGCCCCAGGCCCTCCTCCCAGTTCGTGCGGAGGAAGAGGTCGGAGCCTGACGACGAGCTGCTGTTCGACTTTCTGAACAGCCCGCAGAAGGAGCCGGCGGGCAGGGCGGGAGCCAGGAAGGAGAGGAGCAAGGCCCCCGCGCTGCACCGCGCCCACCCGGCCGAGCCCCACACCACCGCCGCCGCCGGCGTCCGTGCCCCCGGAGGGGGTCCTGGGAGCCGAGGCCTCGGTACTGTGCCGGGTCTCTGTAGCCCGGCCTCTGGGGTTCTGTCCACAGGGTGTAAGAGCGGGCGCTGGGGCGTGGTGTGAACGCAGGCGGTGGGTGCTGACGTTAGGCGCAGGGTGCTGATGCTAGGTGCAGGGTGCTGGTGCAGGGTGCTGATGTTACGTGCAGGGTGCTGATGCTACGTGCAGGGTGCTGATGCTAGGTGCAGGGTGCTGATGTTACGTGCAGGGTGCTGATGTTAGTGCAGGGTGTTGATGCTACGTGCAGGGTGCTGATGCTACGTGCAGGGTGCTGATGCTACGTGCAGGGTGCTGATGCTAGGCGCAGGGTGCTGATGCTAGGCGCAGGGTGCTGATGCTAGGCTCAGGGTGCTTCCTGCATCTGTTTTCATCTGTTATTCCCCAGATGTGGCGCCTCGGGCGGGAGGGTCTGTGCAGAGCCTGCTCGCAGCGCTCTCCCCCGGTTGGTTCCCCGGCTCTGCGTGGCCCAGCAGTGAAGCCGGAACGATTTTGGTGCAAGCTGGGAGGCTGGAGGCTTTGGCCGCGCGTGTCTCTCTGCTGTGGCGAGTGCCGACCTGGTGGCGCAGCTGATGAAGGGTCAGGAGGGTCTTGGCAGGAGTTCACGCCTTCCTGGCGTTCAGGAACGAGCAGAGGGCCTCTCCCACTTGCCGTGCCGCCCCGAGCCTGCCCTGCCCCCGAGTCTCCTCGCTTTGTCGTCAGACAGCCGCCCGCAGAGCCTGCTCTGGTGCTATTCACGGTGCTCATTGTGGCGCTGGAAATATAAGACCAGGACAGACAGGCGGGCACGTGGACACACACACACACAGTGTTCCACCCCCAGCCCCCCAAGTGTTCTTATTTCTTATTATTTATTGTATAGAGACAGATAGATATTGAGAGGGATGGGGGAGACAGGGAGTAAGAGAGAGAGAGAGACACCTGCTGCCCTCCATTGCTCGCAAAGCTTTCCCCCTGCAGGTGGGGACCAGGGCTCAAACCCGGGTCCTCGTGCACTGTGACGTGCGCTCAGCCAGGCCACCACCTGCCCCTCTAGAAGCAGTGATCACGACAGGTTCCTCCGGGGCCCCGCAGTAGCTGGGTGCACTCGTGAGAGGCCCCTGCCCCTGCCCCCTGCAGCAGGGCTCGCCCGCCCGCCCGCCCGGAAGGCCTTCCAGATTCCAGTTTGCCCACATGACAGACTGCTCTGGCCGCCTTCAAAGCCACTCTGTCCCGCCCGTGTCTTACGTTACTTTCCATTTCTGACTTCTCCCTTTGGATCAGGAATTGTGACAAGGAAGAAGGGAGCTAGGACATGCTTTCCCCTAAGCCCGAGCCCTTCCTGACTGCCCCCCAGCTGGGCCCTGGATCTGCCCTCGGCGCCCAGACGCGGCTGGTCCTCAGCGGCCGTAGGTGTCGCGTGAGCGAGTGCATGTCGCCGGGCGTGTCTGTCTGCAGCCGAAGCTGGCTCTTCACGGCGTCTGGGGTAGCGGTCAGTCTGAGCAGAAAGGCAGAGCTACGCACGTTCTCGCCAGAAAGGCAGAGCTACTCACGTTCTCGCGGGCTTCCGCGGTGTGAACACGGCCCCTTTCTTGCAGAAGCCTCTGGCTCAGACTCTGGGCACGAAAGCCGACAGCCCTCCTC
Source organism: Erinaceus europaeus (assembly GCF_950295315.1). Taxonomy (NCBI): domain Eukaryota; kingdom Metazoa; phylum Chordata; class Mammalia; order Eulipotyphla; family Erinaceidae; genus Erinaceus; species Erinaceus europaeus. Next base: position 471,131 of record NC_080183.1, read on the forward strand.
CCAGGAAGGCGAGCCCCCCGACGGCCCCCGCCCCGAGCACGGCGCCGCGACACCCAGTGACGACGGCAGGTCACACGAACTGTCCAACCTCCGGCTGGAGAACCAGCTGCTGAGGAGCGAGATCCAGTCCTTGAATCAGGAGGTGGCGTCTGTGCTGCAGAGAGCCCGGGAGACGCAGGAAGGTAGAGCCCCGCGCACGCGGTTTCTGAGCCGAGGGATCTAGCCTCCCAGAACCAAAGGCCTGAGCCTTTGGTCTGCGCCGTGTCTGGAGGCGGCGCTCCGGTCAGAGGCCCACTGGCTCGCCGGGGCACTGCCCGTCGTAGATCTTCTGTTGTGGAGGGGCGGCGGGGGAGGTGGGATGTGTCTGAGAAAGGTGTTTCTGCTCTGGAGAAGTCTCAGGAGCCGCCTTTTCCAGAGCTCGACAGAGCGAGGGCAAGCGCGGAGAAGCGGGACGTGGACCGCTCCCAGAGGGACCTGCTGGCGCGGGAGCTGCAAGCCCAGGTGGACGACCTCACGGAAGCCGTGGCCGCCAAGGACTCCCAGCTGGCCGTGCTCCGGGTCAGGCTGCAGGAGGCCGACCAGCTACTGGAGGCCCGCACGGAGGCTCTCCAGGCCTCACAGAGCGAAAAGTCGCGGTAACGCAGGGGAAAGAGAGCCAGTGTGGGTCCCTCTCCAGGAGTAACGGCCACCACGGCCGTGCACCCTGCCTTAGGGAGGCTGAGAGAGGTGAGGTCTCGCTTTAGGGAATGTTGCAGATGCGCGTGATTAAAAACACCCGTATCAAAAACGTTTCTCTGGGGAAGAGAAAGGTGACACGCACCTGCAGGCAGTCGAACCCAGGCTCACCTGCTCCTGCCGAGCCATCTCCCAGCCTGTAAAATGGATCTCGGTCGAGTCTCGATGTGCATTCGTAGCAAACTGACATTGAAAGTGTCTGAAGGGAACCGTGGCAGCAGCCTCCTGCCGTGTCGCGACCACGCGGGCCTCGCATCTGAATGGCTGAGAACACAGCTGCCACTCGGAGGGCAAGAGCTTGCTGACTGTTTAAGGCAGACCATCCTCTGGAGTCGAGTCATTTGAAATGACAGATTTTTCTCTTTTTAATCAACCAGAGTCCCGCTGAGCTCTGGCAGATGGTGGTGCTGGGGATGGTGAACCCGGGGCCTCGGGGTCTCGGGCAGGAGAGTCTTGAGTAAGCTGCCGTGTTGTCTCTTTCAGAATAATGCGGAGTGACAGTGAAGGCAGCAGCCTGCAGGACCTAGCTCTGCAGACCCTGCAGGAGAGACTCCACGAAGCGGACGCCTCTCTACAGAGAGGGCAGGAGAGCTACAAGCAGATGCAGGTCAGCACAGGCAACGTAGCTCTTGCCGCTGGGCCGAGGCGGCACGTCAAAACCAACTCCACCGTGCGCTTGAGAAACTGCCTCTGGGACAAAAATGGCGCTTAAACTTAGGGTGATTTCTTTTTAAGTGGAAGCTCTTGAGAATAGATGTGAAAAATAATCCTCCTCGGAGCTCGATGGGTTAACAAGTGGCAGGCGCGTATTTTTAGAGTGTGCTGCAAGGAATGTCATCGTCACCTGGGTAATCACTGGGGCTTGGTGAGTCCCTGCTCCCAGTGGTCATTTTTTCTGTTCATTTTTGGAATTTTATTTGATAGGACAGAGAGAAATTGAGAGGAGCGGGGCAGATAAAGAGGAAGAGAGAAAGGGAGACACCTGCAGCCCTGCTCCAACTTCTGAGTTCCTATTCTTCCATCCTCCCCTGCAGGTGGGACGGGGAGTTCGAACCCAGATCCTTTTACTCGTTAGTGTGTGAGCTCAACCAGGTGCGCCACCGCCTGGCCCCCTAAGAGAGTCATAGGCTGCAGAATCACACTCCCCTAGAAGATTTGAAGTAAGGGGCATTGTTAGTTGTGAGATCAGAGGCGTCCGCGTGGTGCCGATCTCGCCCACTCGTTTCCCATGGGCCTTCTGGGTCTCGGGTGTGTCGGTACCAGACCACACCACGTATCCGGCTGGCCAGATTCAGCTGGGGGGTTTCTTAGACAGATCCCCAAGCTCATTTGGGGGCTGCAGTTCAGGAGCCTGGTTCACAGGGAAAGGCCTGGTGGCTGTTCTGTACGTGACCAGCTCCCCGGCCGTATAGCCTTCTGTTCCGAGCAAGCGGTCTGTTGTCGGGCTGAGGCGGTGAGTCCATGACATGTCTGAGGAACGGCCGTGAGCCACCTCGGGGCACCTCTGTGACCATAGGCTCTTCCGCAGAGTGAGTTTGCTGCGCGCCTCAGCAAGATGGAAGCGGAGCGGCAGAGTCTGGCGGAGGCCGTGGCTCTGGCAGAGAGAAAGTGCTCGGAGGAGAAGAGGAGGGTTGAGGGCCTTCAGCAGCAAGTCAAAGCGCTCAGGTCCAGCTTGGACTCCTCCAGGCAGGAGCTGACTGACTACAAGCAGAAGGCCACGAGAATACTCCAGGTGAGGGCGCCAGCGGGCCGAGGGCTGCCTGTCCCCTGCCCGCCCCCTCGCAGTACTCCCTGGGCTCCTGGTCACTTGGTGAAGGAGACAGGCGGGCCTGGCGTTGGGCCGCTGGGTCACTTCCACACTTGTTTCTCAGTGTCGGGCTTACTGGGATTGTGCGGTGGAAGCCTCCTGGTTGCGACTTGAGTTAGTTGTGTGACTCCGGTCACTTCGTCTCTGAGAAAGGTTCTGAGGTCTTCTGGCACCTTCGGTGGCCTAGATCAAGAGCACCCCGCCCGCTCCTCCGCTCCCATCCGTCTGTAGGGTTTGGAGGAGCACCCGGTGTTAGATTTCAGGTGCGAGAGGAGACTCGGCGACAAGGCCGAAACCGGGTCGTGGGAGGCCTTGCACACCACGCAGGGGAGTCTGGGGGCTCTGAGGAGGGAGCGGGGGGCTAGAGGCCTTGAGTGGCCCATCAGATCGTGAAAGGACTGGGGCTGGATCTGTGGGGCTTCTCCTGTCCCACCCGTGCCTGCGCCCAAGTGGGTGCTCAGGGAATTGCTGGGTGTCCAGAAGGGGTGAGGACTGCATGGTGTGGGCAGGTGTGACAGTGAGGGGCTGGGTCTCCCTGCTGTAACGGCTGCGTCCAGGGTGCTGCTGGGTCGCCCTGCTGTAACGGCTGCATCCAGGGTGCTGCTGGGTCGCCCTGCCGTAACGGCTGCGTCCAGGGTGCTGCTGGGTCGCCCTGCCGTAACGGCTGCGTCCAGGGTGCTGCTGGGTCGCCCTGCCGTAACGGCTGCGTCCAGGGTGCTGCTGGGTCGCCCTGCCGTAACGGCTGCGTCCAGGGTGCTGCTGGGTCGCCCTGCCGTAACGGCTGCGTCCAGGAGGCTGCTGGGTCGCCCTGCAGTAACGGCTGCGTCCAGGGTGCCCAGGTTTTGGCGCCCTGACTCGGCTCCAGGTCTGCGACATGAAGATACCATAGAGCTTTCACCGCGAAGCTTAGTTTCTGCTCTGCTCCTTTCTGTCATCCTTTTAAGACCAGAGTCCTGCTCAGCTCTGGCTGAGGGTGGTGCCGGGGCTTGAACCTGGGCCTGTAGAGCCTCAGGTGGCAAAATCTTCCTGCAGAAGTGTGGTGCTGTTCCCCAGCCATAGCTGAGTGTCTGCATAGCAGGCGGTGCTCAGTATTCAGGTGACTCTCAGCCTCACCTGACGACTCTTCTCTGTCTTGACAGTCTAAAGAGAAGCTGATCAGTAGCCTGAAGGAAGGGTCCGGCTTGGAGGGCTTCGACAGCAGCGTGGCCACCAGCGTGGAGCTGGAGGAACTGCGGCATGAGAGGGAGATGCAGAGGGAGGAGATGCAGAGGCTGACGGGGCAGGTGCACCAGCTGAGGGCGGAGCTGCAGGTGAGAGGCGCTGCCACGAGTCCCGGGCCAACATCTGCCCGCTGCTGGCAGTTTGAGCGGTCACGGCGTCTGCAATGCTTCAGGACTCTGGGGTGTTGGCCACCGTGTCGACGCGAGTCTAGAGCAACAGGTCCCACCCGCTGGCTATAAACCGTGGGGGTCAGAGAGACAGAATCACGGACGGGCAGGAGACGGCCCACCCGTAGCATTCACACCGGCCCGAGGGGCTCGGCCTCCAGACATCACATGGGAGCTCCCCCACAGGGAAGTCAGCGGGCAGTGGAGCAGTGCTGTGATGTCTCTCCTTGTCTGTCTCTGTCTCTCAGCCTTTATCTCAAGGGAAAGATTCACCATCCACCAGGCGCCAGAGACTTTGCCAGTTTCCTTTTATCTTCTGCGCCTGACAGAGTCTTTGTATCTGTGGATCTTACACTGGTGGTTAAGAGCAGGTTAGGTTTGGGCTTGTCTAGAACGCGGAGGCTTTCTGACACCAGGCTTTCCGTTTTCATTCAGGATGTGGAGTCTCAGCAGGCGAGTGAGGCAGAATCAGCGAGAGAAGAGCTGCGGTTTCTGCAGGACCAAGTGGCTGCACAGAAGGCGTCTAGGCAGGAGCTCGAGGCCGAGCTGGAGCGGCAGAAACAGGCAGGTGCCGCAGCGCTCGGCTCCGGGCCACAGTGTGGCTCTGCCCGGCAGTGCCAGGGCTCTTGGCACAGGCGCCCGCGTCGTACCTTCTGCGACAGGCACCGTTTTCCGAGACGCTGACGTGCCTTTTGTCTGCCGCGCCTCACTGCAGGAATCCCACTACCTGGAAGAGGACCTGCACCGGACGAAGAGCACTCTGCAGAGCAGAGTCAGAGACCGCGAGGCAGAGATACAGAAGCTCCGGACCCAGGTACACCGGGAGGCTGGGTGAAGGCCGCGCGCACGCGAGCTGCTGGGATAAGCGCTGCGTGTGCCCCACGCCCCACCTCCAGTGTGAGGGGAGTGCCAGCACAGTCTCCTGAAGGTCCTCTGGGAGGACCTCGTCTGGGAGGAAGCCGGCTTGGATTGTTTGAAAGGCGATGGGCATCCTGGTTGGTTTTGTTTTTGCCTCCAGGGTTATTGCCGGGGCTCAGTGCCTGCACCATGAATCCACTGCTCCTAGAGGCCATTTTCCCCCTTTTATTGCCCTTGTGGTTGTAGCCTTGTTGTTGATGTTGTTTGTTGTTGGATAGGACAGAGAGAAATGGAGAGAGGAGGGGAAGATGGGGAGAGAAAGACAGACACCCGCAGACCTGCTTCACCAACTGTGAAGCGACTCCCCTGCAGGTGGCTGGTCCTTGTGCTTTGCGCCACATGCGCTTAACCCGCTGCGCCACCGCCCGACCCCCCTGATTGGTTTTTTACTGAAGACCCAGAGGTCTGACTAACGGTGGCGCTGCAGATCACGCTTGGGGCCTGTGTCACGCACGTCCGGTGGTGTGAGAGTCAGATGTGCTGCCGCTGGTGCCGCCTCCCGGCCTGGATCTTGACTGAATGTTTATTCGTCGTAATGAGAGAGTGGGGGGGGTGGGGAGGAGACAGCGGGCCACCATTCTGGGACCATAAGCTTACAAGTCCTGAACTTTACCACTGAGCCACCTCCCCCATCGTAAGATCACCATCTTAATATATTTCAGTAATGTTCTTTTTAAAATTTTCATTATTTTAAAGAATGTATTCCGTTATCAGACGGGGACAGAGTAACTGAGACGGAAGGGGAGAGAGACCTGCAGCTCTGCTTCACCACTCAGCAGCTTCCCCTGCAGTGGGGAGACCAGGGGCTTGAACCCGGGTCCTTGTGCGTGATGACCCTCATCCGAGCGTGCCTCGCCCGGCCTCGCTGATTAATAGCCTTAACTGCTGACCCACCCGGCTGGCTTGTGCCCCTTGGAGAGTCTGCAGGTCACTCTGCATACAGCGAAAGTGTCCCTGTGGGACTCGGGGAGCCGGCGTGTGACACCTGCCCTCTTCCCTCAGCTCACCAACAAGGCGCTGAGCAGCAGCAGCCAGGGCGAGCTGGAGCGGCGCCTCCACCAGCTCACGGAGACGCTCATCCAGAAGCAGACCGTGCTGGAGAGCCTGAGCACCGAGAAGAGCGCGCTGGCCTTCCAGCTGGAGCGCCTGGAGCGGCAGCTGAGCTCGGCCAGCAGCGGCGGCGAAGGGTCTGCTGTGATCGTGCCCGGCCTCGGCCTGGACGCCGGCGAGGGTAACGCACACGCGCCTGCAGGGAGGCCGTGCCGTCTGAAGGAAGCTTCACCCGGCAACGCACCTGCTTCTTCCCGATGCGGGGCCCGGCCTCGGGCTGACGCCCTGCTGGGAGAGGAGCCCCGAGGACAGGACGGTCGGCCCGTCACTAGGCCAGCGGCCCAGGAGCAGGGCGCTAGGGAGGGACAGGGACTCGGGCTTAGCCAGGCCACAGCCACCAGCCGCGGGTACGTGCAGCGCAGTGTCTGCCGTGACTGGAGGTGAGTCAGAGCAGGACCCCTGAGACGCGTGAGCAAGGGCTCAGGGAGGCAGGTAGCCAGCGGAGATCCCCCTCCTCCTCCTCCTCCTCTCCTGCCGGAGTTTGCGGGTCTGTGGACGAGAGGGGGCCACTGGCCTGGCTCCCCGCTTCTCCCTGCCAGGCAGCCTCCTGGCGCAAGACTGTCATCCTTCCCAGCGTGGCTCGCCACGCAGTCCACACCTGTGCTGATGTGTCGCTTCTCTTTCCCGCAGGGGCACGTCTGCGCAGCGTTCCTGTTCTCTTCAGTGACGCGGAAACGAGTCTGGCGGGGATGTATGGCAGGGTCCGAAAGGCCGCGAGCTCCATCGACCAGTTCAGGTACGTAGGCCGCGCGTGGTGAGGTCGGGACGCTCCCGGCTCGGTCTCGGCCCAGTGGGCGCAGCTGCCACTCAGTGCCGCCGACGCCTCTAGACCATCCGTGCTCGGCCTGCTGGCGCTGCCGGCACTGCCCTGCTGGAACCTGGCCATCGCTCTTTCTCTATCGCTGTAATAGCCGCCATCGAAAACGCTCCTGGGGCCGGGGTGGCACATCTGCTCGAGAGCACGCGCTACCAAGTACAGAGACCCGGGTTCAAGCCCCTGGTCCCCACCCGCAGGGGGAAGCTTCATGAGTGGTGGAGCAGGGCTGCAGGCGTCTCTCTGTCTCTCCTTCTCCCTCTGTCTCACTAAGTGTCGTGGGAAGCATCTGTTAATGCACACACTTCACACACTCCTGTTGAAGCGTTTTGCTCCAGGACCGTAGCCTGTGACGACAGCTGCTGCAGTGTTCACGGTGATCATGTGCTGCTGACCACGTCAGTGTTACCTGCTCTTTTTTTAAAAACTCTTTCAAAGGGGTCCACAGATGGTCTCTCTTTTTTTAATGTATTTATTTATATTTATTTTTTCCTTTTTTTTTTTTTTGCCCTTGTAGTTTTCTATTGTTGTCATTATTACTGTTGATGTCGTCGGATAGGACAGAGAGAAATGGAGAGGGGAGGGGAAGACAGAGAGGGGGAGAGAAAGACAGACACCTGCAGACCTGCTTCACCGCCTGGGAAGCGACTCCCCTGCAGGTGGGGAGCCGGGGGCTGGAACCGGGATCCTCACGCCGGTCCTTGCGCTCTGCGCCACGTGTGCTTAATCTGCTGCACTATCGCCCGACTCCCTAATGTTACCTTTTCTTAGATAAGCTTTTTATTTTATTTACTTTTTAATTTTGTATTATCTTTACTTATTTATTGGATAGAGACAGCCAGAAATTGAGAGGAAGAGGGGATAGAGAGGGAGAGACAGAGACACCTGCAGCCCTGCTTCACCACTCCTGAAACTTCCCCCCTGCAGGTGGAGACCAGGGGCTTGAACCCGGGTCCGTTAGCAGTGTAATGTGAGCACTCAACCAGGTGCGCCACCACCCAGCACCGTAAATAAGCTTTTGACACTAGCAGAAAATGAATGTCTCCCTAGTTTACATATGTCCTTGACTAAATTCACGTCTGACTAGCACCGAGTCTACCCTCCGATGATTCAGTCAGGCAGAACTTTCCTGAAGGTCTGCCCACTGGAGTGACATCTTCTTGCCGTTTTGTCAGAAGCCGCCGAGGACTGTCACTAAGCGCAAGTGCCCAGCCACTGCGTACACGGGGCAGTGCCTAGGGGAGCAGCTTCCGGCAGCGGCCCTGACGCAGGACACTGCAGGGTGGGTCTGACGAGACCCCAGCACGCTGCTGCTTCCCACTCGGAGCCCGGCTGGCTCGGTGCTGCGCCCCTTCGCCTGTGTCTTTGCAAAGACTCCAGGTCGCCTGCTATGAGCAGGCTCCTTCTCAGTGGCTTTTTCCCCCTTCCCCTATTGTAGCTTCTTGAGTTCCTCAAAGAAAGAATGTAGAGGGGCCAGAGTTTGCCCCTTTCAGTTGTAACTGAAAAGCTGAGAGAAGCAGTACGCGTCAAGGTCTTAACAGCCCAGCCCCGAGTCACAGTCACGAGAGAGGCGTGTGTCTCCGAGTGTGGTGTTTCTGCATGTTTATTTCAAGGAGGCCCTCAGCAGTGTGTCTGCTGGTTAAGGAATGTCTGTAGAGAGTGAGATGGGGAAGTCACTTCAGAGTCTTAGTAGCTGCTGCCGCAGGCTTCTACGAGAATAGCTCTTCCTCTCCCCCACCACGTCCACAGCATCCGTCTGGGAATCTTTCTCCGAAGATACCCCGTGGTGCGGGTGTTTGTGGTCCTCTACATGGTGAGTACTGGCTTCCGCCACTTGTCAGCCTCTGAACTTCCTTCACTTCGTACACAGGCTTGACCACTAGCCTTGTCATCGTTTAGTTATTTTATTTATTACTGTTATTCTCCCCTCCAGGGTTCTTGCTGGGGCTCAGCGCCAGCACTATGAATCCACTGCTCCTGGCGGCCTTCTTTCCCATTTTACTAGACGGAGCAGAGAGGAATTGAGGGGAGGGAGAGAGGGAGAGAGGCAGAGAGGGACAAGGCACCTGCAGCCCTGCTTCACCACTCTGAGGCTTTCCTCCTGCAGGTGGGACCAGGGGTTGAACCCAGGTCCTTGCGTGTGGTCACTAACGTGCCCGACCAGACGCCTGCTGCCGCACCTACACCTGCTCTGAGGCCTTGGCAGCTCACCGACAGCCCTGCTCACGTCATCTCCTCTGCCCCCGGCACGTGGCGGGCACATGGCGGGCACATGGCGGGCAGGCGGAAGGCCTTCTGGCCCGGACTCGCGTGAGCGCGGCCTCCCTTTGCCTGGCCGCCCCGGCTCGGCTCACTGGCTGTGCGGCTTGTCCTCTGCCCGCGACCGTGTCCTGAGCCGAGGCTGACACAGGCCGTGCTCTCCCCAGGCGTTGCTGCACCTCTGGGTCGTGGCCGTCCTGCTGACGTACTCGCCGGAAGTGCACCAGGACCAGCCGCGGGGCCGATGAGCTGGGCTGACAGACAGACAGACAGACTTCACCGCGGTGAGCGCGGCTCTCCCTCAGGCTGTGTGAGGCGCTCTGCTCCCCGCCTTGGCTCCCTGCTCCTCTGAGCGTCCGGTTCCGTGGGGCTCTGCACACGCGCACACGCGCTGGGGCGCTCGGTAACACGTTTGGGCTGTCATCGGAGGCTAATTGGACTTAGTGAAATAAGTAAATAAAAGGTCTTCTTTTTGATAATTCAGCCTGCTTTTGCATTTTCATATATTTCACTTTGAAGAGAGGCCTGATTGGTACAAATCTTTGGATAAATAAAGACTTACTGTACCTTTATTTATTTTTTTTTAAGTATTTCATTTTATTTATTTTCGAGAGAGAGGCAGAGAAAGACAGAGAGAAACACCAGAGCGTTCGGCTTGGGACAGCCAGAGTGCCCAATTTCAATACTCAGGAATTAGGGGAGAGAGAGAGGGTCACATTGTAGAGCTAGTCTTTAAAAAGAGATTTTCAGGTGGGGGACAGCTTAATGTTTATACAAAACACTCTCCTGCCTGAGGCCCTGAAGTCGCAGATTCAGTCCCCAGCACCACCACCCGCCAGAGCTCAGCAGCGTAAAGGGGAGTTGGAGGAGGAGGGAAGGGAGGAAGGAAAGAAAGAAAGAAGAAAGATGTTCTTCTGGGCCTTCCACGGGCCACAGGCGTGAGCCGCGGCCGCTGGTTCCAAGCGCCGGGCCGGCCGGGTTTCCACTGGGCCGCCGCCAGCCGGTGCGTCTCCCTCTGCACCTCCGCACCTTCACGCCTCCACACGGCGCAAAGGGAAGCCAGAGGCCCACAGCGACTGCTAGTAGACGGGGCAGCCCATAGCTCAGGGACGAGAGCACGTCAGAGCCGCTGTGGGCGCAGGTTCTCTTGGGCGGAGCCTCCGTCTTGCAGGCGACACCTGGGGACTTTTCTGGAGGAGCAGCAGCGCCAGACCCGCCGCCGGTGCCCACAGCCCTGTTCGTCCGCCGTCCCGACCGCCACGGGCCGACGGGTCTGCAGGTGCCCCCAGCCTCACCCTGGGTGACGCGACCCCCTGCCTGCCTCCGGCGGCTGTCTGTCTGCAGCCCCGGCCGGAAAGGAAGCTTGTGCTCGAAGCCGCGTCTCTCCAGACTCGGTGTCGCCCTGCTGATGATCCTGAGGGGTCTTGTCGGCACGGCCGGCCGCGGCCTGGACCTGGACCCATGACATTCCCGAGCGGGGCTGCGAGTGGCGGCACGTGGCCGTGCGGGCGGGAAACGGGGGCGGAAGGGGGGTCCTGCCGACACGGCCCTTGTGCGGGACCCTCCGGAGCCAGCGGCCGAGCAGAGCAAGTGGCTGAGGGTGAGGTGAGATGGGAACGCGCTCCGGTGCTGCTTGTGGACAGACAGACGGACGGTTGGCTGGGACGGAGCTCAGCTGAAGCAGCCCCTTGCCCCTCGCCTGGTGAAGGCCGCCGCACTGCCACGAAGGGCCAGTCACTCCCCGAGGGTCACCGGCTGCCCCGCCGGACGGCAGCCAGCAGCGTCGCCCCACTGCCCGGGGCCCTCCCACGCCTGCACGGACCCGGGGCCGGGAGGCCCTCACGGACCACAGACGCTCCCGGGGTCGCGCTCTCCTCACGGCCTGGCCCTGGCCATACGTCCCGCGTCCCTCGTTCTGTGACGGCTGTGGTCCTGGGGAGCGACGCCTCGGTCTCCTCGGGCCAGCAGATGCCCCGTCAGCCGGCCTGCTGCCAGTCCCAGGACTGGCCCTGAAGAAACAGATCACTTTAAATCCCGACTGCCGGACTCGGGCCGTGGCGCAGCGGGCTAAGCGCAGGTGGCGCAAAGCGCAAGGACCGGCGTGAGGATCCCGGTTCGAGCCCCCTGGCTGCCCACCTGCAGGGGAGTCGCTTCACAGGCGGTGCAGCAGGTCTGCAGGTGTCTGTCTTTCCCCCTCTTTGTCCAACAACGTCAACAATAACTACAAAAGCAAAAAAGTAAAAACACACACACACATATATATAACATCAAAGAACGAATTATGGTAAGGTCATGTATGATACAGCAAACCCTAACAATGGGATTTTCAAAGTCAACCCAATTGCCAAATAATTTGATTACAGCAATACCTATCTGTTGCCTGAGACAGCAGGATCCTCCCGCTTCATCTATAAAGCCCAAATTTCTCCCGTCCTGGAAGGTCTAGGGTGGGGCTCACTGTCCGGCACGCTTCTCTGAGTTCATACCAAATTATGTCGCATCTGCTGATCCCAACCTAGTCATTGCAACCAGCACCACCTCAGCATGCTTCACTTGAGACTGTGCTCAGAGACGTCAGACAACCCTTCAGCCTCGTTACTCGGTTGAGACCTTTCCTTTCTCATAAGACTCCTTAATTCCATTTTGGGTGGTCCACTTCCCAGCAAAGCCTTAAAGCCTAGATGTAGACCAGGGCCCGTGAGACAGGGCAGATGTTCACATGTCCATAAATTGGGGCAAAATCTAGACCTGAAAGCAGACATGCGCAAGTCTGCAGTTAGTCAGCATATGCCGCAAGCAAGTAAAAAGACTTAAAGACACCTTAAAGTTCCTAATGAAACAGTTTCTACTTAAGATTTAGATAGGGGGTCGGGCGGTGGCGCAGTGGGTTAAGCGCATGTGGCGTAAAGCGCAGGGACCGGCGTAAGGATCCCGGTTTGAGCCCCCGGCTCCCCACCTGCAGGGGAGTCGCTTCACAGGCGGTGAAGCAGGTCTGCAGGTGTCTGTCTTTCTCTCCCCTTCTCTGTCTTCCCCTCCTCTCTCCATTTCTCTCTGTCCTATCCAACAACGAATTGCATCAACAAGGACAATAATAATAACCACAACGAAGCTACAACAAGGGCAACAAAAGGGGGAAAAAATGGCCTCCAGGAGCGGTGGATTCATGGTGCAGGCACCGAGCCCAGCAATAACCCTGGAGGAGGAAAAAAAAAAAAAGATTTAGATATCTGGGGGTCGGGCGGTATGGCAACGGGTTAAGTGCACGTGGCACAAAGTGCCGGGACTGGCATAAGGATCCCAGGTTCAAGCCCCCGGCTCCCCACCTGCAGGGGAGTCGCTACACAGGCGGTGAAGCAGGTCTGCAGGTGTCTGTCTTTCTCTCCCCGTCTCTGTCTGCCCCTCCTCTCTCCATTTCTCTCTGTCCTATCCAACAACGACAACATCGATAACAACAACTACAACCACAACAACAATAAAATTCCAGGGTGGAGGGTAGATAGCATGATGGTTATGCAAAGAGACTCTCATGCCTGGGGCTTTGAAGTCCCAGGTTCAAGCCCCCACACCACCATAAGCCAGAGCTGAACAGTGCTCTGGTAAAAATAAATAAATAAAAGCAAACATTCCAAGTAATCCTGTATTCAGAGGCAGAAGTTACAGTGCAGTGATTAAGTGTTACAGCTTGTTGGCATATGACATGCTTGACCACCATATACTGTCACCCTTATCTCTTACTGCTTTTTACAAAGATACTTAGTTTTATTTTAATGAATAAGGATATGAAGAGAGAGAGGAGGAGAGAACAGAGCCCTGCTCAGCTCTGGCTTATGGTGGCGCGGGGGGACTGAACCTGGGACCTTGGAGCCTCAGGCAGGGGAGTCTCTTTGCAGAACCGTGATGCTGTCTCCCCCTGCCAGAGCCTGTATTCTCTCTCTCTCTCTCTCTCTCTCTCTCTCTCTCTCGTGCTCACAAGTTTCCTCTGAGGCAAAAAGTCCTTTTTTTTTTTTTAAATCCGTTCACACAGGAGCCCTGAGGTCAAAGTTCCTTTTCTCTTGTTTTGCATTCATTGTTTTAAATAATTCAGTAGAAAACTGATTGGCGTTTGATGAAGAGCATTTTGACCAAGCCGAAAACCGGAGGAGTGGGGGCCGGGCGGTGGCACACCTGGCTAAGCACAGGCAGCACTGAGCCGAGGGTCCGGGTTTGAGCCCTGCTTCCTCACCTGCAGGGGGGCGCTCATGAGTGCAGAGGCAGGTCGCAGGCGTCTGTCCGTCTCTCCCTCCTCTTTCCCCTGCACAGTCTGAGAGTAAGTTGCAGGATTGTAACTCCTCCCCGCCAGAATCTGTGTGTTGCTGGACCTTCCACCAAAGCTCCCTACAGTTAGAAGACAGGCATTTTGCCTGGGAACAACACTGTGTTTTTTGTTGTTGTTGTTTTTTTTAGATTTTATTGATTTATTAGTGAGAAAGACAGGAGGAAAGAGGGAGGGAGGGAAGGAGGGAGAGCCAGACATCACTCTGGTCCATGTGCTGCTGGGGATCGAACTCAGAACCCCCTGCTTCGCCCACTGGGCCGCCTCCGCCCACAACACGACTGTTTTCCAGCCCACACCACAGTCCACAGTCCGATTTCGCCAGTGGGCCTGCCAGCTCCTCCCCACCCGGCCCAACCAGGTCCCAGCACAGGACGTCCTAACTGCACCCTGGCGGCACTTGCTGTGCCCGCAGCACCTCTGACACGGGGCACTGAGCGTTTCAGAACCCTTGCCACCAAGGCGTAGCGACCAAAGTGAAAGACTGGGTGGGGAGGGCTCAGGTCCTGGAACCTGACGGCGAAGGAGGACCTAGTGGACTCAGGGTCAGGGTTGTGTGGGAAGCGGAAATGCTACCCCTACAAACTACTGCACTTCACTGTCGACTGTAAACCACCCACCCCCAGTGAAGAAAACGGAACGCAGGCCAGCCGCACACGCCGGAGCCGGAGCCGGAGCCGTCCCCGAACTTGTGCCTTTTCGGCCACGACTGGCCTCTGACAGGGTGGGCGGCCCTGTCCAGGGGGAAGGACGGTCCTTGGGCTGTCCCCAGCGGGCCTCCCGGCTGACTCTGAACTTGCGCTCATCTGCTCAGGCAGGGCACCGCATGCACCCTCGCAGCCGGGGGCACCGCAGGGCTCCCCTCTGGGTCTGGCCTCCCTGTGGGCGGGATGCCTGCTGGGTTGTCTCTCTCTCTCCGGTCCGGTCCGTCGCTCTATCTCTCCATCCCTCCAACCCGATCTAAACAGAAGAGCCTGGGCCAGGGAGGCAGCCAGGCATTTAGCCTAGCCCCCAAGCTCCTCGGCCTCTCTGTCCTATCCAACGACAGCAACAACAACAATAATAATAACCACAACAATGATAAAAACAAGGGAAACAAAAGGAAAAAAATGGCCTCCAGGAGCAGTGGATTTGTGGTGGAGAGTTAAGACTCCCTTAGCCCTGCTTCACCTAACTCAAGTTGGACGTGCTAAGATCGACCCAGTCTGGAAAAGAGAAATTTCCCATGAGTGGTCATCCCACTTCCGGTTATCTTGTCCATCTCCAAAACTCTCTCCTTTTACACTGTCTGAACTGGAAGACGCTTTGAAGAGGGTTAAACCGGGAACAGCTGCTGGCTATGATAACATCACCCCAGAACTCATTCTTAACCTGGGCCCCGCGGCAAAGAAGTGGCTCACTTTATTCCTGTCCCACATCTTGGAATCTGAGTCTATGCCCAAAGTTTGGCGTCGTGCGAAGATTATAGCGGTTTTGAAACCAAAGAAAGACCCAACACTGGCCGCCAGCTATAGACCAATTTCTCTCCTCTCCGTGTGTTACAAACTCCTTGAGAGGCTGCTTCTGTCACGTATTTCTCCTCTTACAGAGAAATTCCTATCACCCGCCCAAGCTGGTTTCCGCCCAGGAAGATCTACCTGCGAACAAGCCCTGGCCCTCTCAACTTACATTGAAAATGGATTCCAGAAGAATTTAAAGACGGGTGCTGTCTTTGTTGATCTCACAGCAGCCTATGACACGGTCTGGCACCGTGGTCTCCTAGACAAGATCTCAAGATGCCTGCCTCCATGGGTGGCCAACACTATATCGTTTCTTCTCCAAAACAGAAGATTCCGGGTGCATCTGGGTGACAAGTCTAGCAGATGGAGACTTGTCTCAAGTGGCCTCCCCCAGGGCTCTGTTCTGGCTCCTACGCTATTTAATATTTACATCAATGATCTCCCAGAAACTTCTTCAAGGAAGTTCATCTACGCCGATGACATCTGCTGTGCAACTCAGGCATCCAAGTTCGACATCCTCGAGGAAACATGAAAGACATGTCTCTGATATCTGATTACTGTAAAAAATGGCGACTAATTCCTAGCACTGCAAAAACGGTATCATCTGTTTTCCATCTACACCATGCCTCGGCCTCGCGTGAGCTTAGTGTGCAGCTTGGCGATACGAGAATCCGGCATGAAGCCCAGCCAGTCTATCTTGGCGTTACTCTCGATCGCACTCTGTCATTTCACAAACATCTCATAAAAACTACAGCAAAGGTGGGCACGAGGAATAACATCATTGCAAGACTGGCCAGCTCCTCATGGGGCGCGATCATCTACACACTACGATCATCCTCTCTGGCATTATGCTATTCCACTGCAGAATACTGTGCCCCAGTATGGTTCCGTAGCCCCCATGTCCACTTGGTCGATTCCAAATTATATTCCTCCATGAGGATAATTTCTGGAACCATCCGTTCCACCCCGGTTCCATGGCTGCCAGTTCTTAGCAACATCACCCCGCCAGATATTCGTTGGGATGCGGCATCATCTAAGTTCCTTTCCCACGTCTACGCTCGACCGGACTTGCCAATATACGCGGATGTCTTCGCCCACCCTGTCCAACACTTGACGTCACCCAATCTGGTCCCCTACACCTACACTGAACTTCTCTGTTCCAGTCTCTTGGAAACAGAGCTGGCAGTCAGCTGAGGTAAAGAACAAACACCTCATCACAGACCCCTGCGAGCGTCAACCCGGCTTTGACGTAGCACGTTATGATTGGGCCCTCCTCAATCGCTATGGAACAGGCCATGGCCGGTGTGCCGCTATGTTCCATCGCTGGGGAGCCAGAGACGACCCGAACTGCCCCTGTGGCTCCAGACAGACTATGACCCACATAGTCAACGACTGCCACCTCTCCAGATTCAAAGGAGGTCTCGAAACTTTACATCAGGTTCAACCTGACGCTGTTGACTGGCTACGGAAGAAGGGCAAACGCTAGAAGAAGAACCACTCGTGAAGATTTTCCCTTGCAGGTGGGGACTGGGGGCTTGAACCTGGGCCCTGGTGCATGGTAGCATGTGTGTTCAACCAGGCCCATTTTTTCTTCTTTTTTTTTTTAATATTTATTTATTCCCTTTTGTTGCCCTTGTTGTTTTATTATTATAGTTATTGATGTCATTGTTGGATAGGACAGAGAGAAATGGAGAGAGGAGGGGAAGACAGAGAGGGGAGAGAAAGACAGACACCTGCAGACCTGCTTCACTACCTGTGAAGGGACTCCCCTGCAGGTGGGGAGCCGGGGGCTCAAACCGGGATCCTTATGCCGGTCCCTGCGCTTTGCGCCACCTGCACTTAGCCTGCTGCGCTGCTGCCCGACTCCCGCATTTTTTCTTTTTTTAAGGGCGGCTTGTGCACTCAGCCCACCTGGCGGTTCCCATGAGCACACCCTGGGGCGGATAAGGGGCTACAGAAGGGTTCAGCCAATGGGTCTGAGGAGCAGCAGCCCCAGCCCTTAGCCAGGTGATGGGGCCCCACCCCACACGTCCCCTTCTGTCCAGAGCCCCTCCAGGCTGTGTGGGGGCTGCAGACACCTCTGGAGTCAGGTTTAGGGTCTCACGTGCAATCGGACGGGTCCTAGACCAGCCCCTCCAAGCGTCAGGCCCCTTGACCTGCTTCTGGGGCAGCTGTTCTCCCCATGGGCCACCTCTCTGCCCTGGAGCCAGGGTTCCAGCGGGGACATGGGACAGGGGAGGCTGGCAGGGTTCCAGCGGGGACATGGGACAGGGAGGCTGGCAGGGGTCAGGGGCAGCTGGCAGAGGACAGGGGAGGCTGGCAGGGGACAGGGCCATATGACCAGGAGGGCACAGAAGACTTTTTGGGAGTCAGAAGAGCTTGGAGCGGGCTGGGGAGACAGCATCATGCTTCTGCAAAGGATGTTCATGCCTGAGGCTCCAGGGGCTCAGGTCAGTGCCCAGCACTGCCGTTAGCCAGAGCTGAGCAGGGCTCTGGTGAGAAAAAACTGGAAAAAAGCAAAAACAAGGGCGTGAGCAGTGATGGCCAAGGGCACGAGGAGGCCCTGTCCCATCTCGGTCTCTCCTCAGGCACTGCTGGGACCTTCACCTGCTGGTCCAAAGACTGCAGAGGCGAGGAGGTCGGAGCCCAGGCCGGGTGGGGGCGGCAGGGCGTCTGTAAGTCCAGGACTCTGCCGAGACTCTCACAGGAGCCCACTGCCACTCCAACGGTGACGGGTGACTGCAAACCACCCAGCCCTCCTGCCACCTGTCCTCGGAGTCTGCTTCCTCTGCCTGCGGCCCGGCGACAGTCGCCTGCCCTCCCGGAAGACGGACCCACAGACGGACAGACAGCACAGGCCGAGTGCTTAGAACAGCTCCCGGAACAGCGCGCTTTCTGGGCAGCTGCAGTTGGGCCTGGCACCGTGCGGTCACCGGCTGGGTCAAACTCGGGCGGGCTGGGCGTCTCAGGTGCGGCACCAGGGCGAGCGGCTGGAGCGGCTGGAGCGCTGAGCGACACCTGCCCTGCGCTTGGCCTGATCCACTTGGCTGCATGAGCCGGTGGCCATGGCAGCTGCTGACGGCGAGACTCACAGCCGTTTCCTGGGAACCGACAGACACACCACCGTTTCTGTGGGGCCCGTCCTCGTCCTCAGCACCCAGAGGGCTGCTCCTCCCGCACCTCGCTCCTGGCCTCCGTGTCCTTGTGCGTGAGGCTGTGTGGCAGCAGGCGCCTCACGGTGGGCCTGAGGGACTTGGTGAGCGTGACGCCCCTTCACCCACAGCTGCTCCTGCCCTCGAGAGACAGCGTTCCTTGGGAAGACCAGTCAGAAGACAGTGCCACGGCCACGGCCAGGGACGGTACGGTACGGTACGGGACGGGACGGGACGGGACAGACGGGGCCACGCCGACTTTGTTGGGCGGGAGAGACTCCTGACCCCCAGCGGTCAGCGCACCTGTCCACACTGGAGCTGGCGCTCACGCCAAGTCTCCCTCCAGCTGTGGGCCCCGAGGGCAGGCGGGGAGCATGGCCAGGCAGAGTGAGGGTGCTTGCCTCAGCCCAGCGCCCAGCCCGTCTGCCCAGCCTCCACTGCCCAGCCCCTCGCCCTGCCCCGGCCCCAGGGTATCCTCCCCGGCTGGGTGCTGGCTCACCGCAGGAAACCCCAGCCCTGCCAGTGATAAGGGAGTCCAGGAAATTGCATCTGCCCCGTATCTCTCCCCCTGTAGCACCCGGGGGGCTGCCAGATGGAGGCAGTCTCCAGGCAGGTGCTGGCCCAGGGGAGGCGTTGGGAGGGCAGCGGGGACTGCATCTTCAGACCTAGCCCTGCCTCCCCCCAGGCCAGCTAAGTCAGAAACCCTTCTTCTTTTTAAAAAATATTTATCCCCTTTTGTTTTCCTTTTTTAAAATTGTTGTTACTGATGTCGTTGTTGGATGGAACCGAGAGAAATGGAGAGAGGAGGGGAAGACAGAGGGGGAGAGAAACACAGACACCTGCAGACCTGCTTCACCGCCTGTGAAGCGACCCCCCCTGCAGGTGGGGAGCCGGGGGCTTGAACCAGAATACTTCCTGGTCCTTGTGCTTTGTGCCACCTGCACTTAAGCCGCTGCGCTACCAACCGACTCCCCAGAATCCCCCCCTTTTTAAAATATTTTATTTATTAATGAAAAGATAGGAGGAGAGAGAAAGAACCAGACGTCACTCTGGCACTTGTGCTGCTGGGGATCAAACTCATGACCTCATGCTTGAGAGTCCAGAGCTTTACCACTGCGCCACCTCCTGGACACTCCCGGAATCCCTTCTAACAGGTACGCTGTGGTGGTCAGTTTATCTCTTGGTAGTGGCTTGGGTTGTGTCCAGTTTGGGGCTGTTCCCCAAAAAACAAAAAGCAACTGAGTATTCTTGGACAGGTTGCTTCCACGTCTGTGGGTCTGTGCCCGGGAGTGGAATGACTCGACTCCGACAGGAAGCAGAGGCTCGGTTTCCACATCACGTGATTAGTCTGTCCCCCGCTGCCGTGCGAGCCCTCCGTGTTTGTAAACACCGGGCGCAGCTGACCTCTGCCTCAGGAGCCGCGACCTTGTGTGTATCTCACCACTACTGGGCCCACTTCTTGACTCAGAGCATCAGAGAGAGACAGACCAAGAGATAGGAAGGGCCAGAGAGACAGACAGAGAGGAGTCAGCGTCGGCGGGCGCCACCACAGCACCAGAGCTCGCGTGGCACCAGTGAGTGGGTGAGGTGCCAGCCCCACAGAGGCTGCTTACAGGCTCCCACTGAGCTATCCCTAGGCCCACACGCAGCCCTCCACAGTGTATCTGTTCACCACTGGACAGAGACACAGAGGGAGACAGGGAGAGAGACAGAGACACCTGCAGCCCTGCTTCACCACCTGTGAAGCTTCTCCCCTGCAGGTGGGGACCAGGGGCTTGAACTCCGGTCCTTGTGCCCTGTAATGTGTGCGCTCAACCAGGTGCGCCACCGCCTGTCTCATTAAAAGATGCATGCTTGGGGCTGGGCAGGGGCGCACCCAGTTAAGCTCATGTGGTGCGAAGCGCAAGGACTGGTGTCAGGATCCCGGTTTGAGCCCCCAGCTCCCCACCTGCAGGGGAGTCGCTTCACAGGCGGTGAAGCAGGTCTGCAGGTGCCTGTCTTTCTCTCCCCTCTCTGTCTTGCCCTCCTCTCTCCATTTCTCTCTGTCCTATCTAACAACAACGACAGCAATGACAATAACAGCAATAAAACAACAAGGGTGGGCCATATGGTTGTGTACCTGGTTGAGTACACGTTACAGTGTGCAAGGACCCAGGTTTGAATCCCTGGTCTCCCCCTGCAGGGGGAAGCTTCATGAGTGGTGAAGCAGGGCTGCAGGTGTCTCTCTGCATCTCTTTCTATCCTTCCTACCCCCTTGATTTCTGGCTGTCTCTATCCAATAAATAAATAAAAGTAATAAAAAAATTTTAAAAAACAACAGCAACAAAAGGGAAAAAATGGCCTCCAGGAGCAGTGGATTCATAGTGCAGGCACCGAGCCCCAGTGACAACCCTGGAGGCAAAAAGAAAAGCACGTCTGTTTTATGGCATGAGCTGGGGAGCTGGAGAGGACCAGGTGCCCGGATGGGGCTCGGGGCCCACATGTGCAAGTCCGGCTCTCTAGCCACTGCACCAGCTCCCCTCCTCTAGGTGTGGGGAACCTCCCTGCACAGGGGTGTTGCAGAGAGAACTGCCGGGGCTTGGAGATCTCTTATTTTTTTAAATGTTTTTAATATTTGTTTATTTTCCCTTTTGTTGCCCTTGTTTTATTGTTGTAGTTATTATTGTTGATGATGTCATTGTTGTTGGACAGGACAGAGAAATGGAGAGAGGAGGGGAAGACAGAGACGGGGAGAGAAAGACAGACACCTGCAGACTTGCTTCACTGCCTGCAGGTGGGGAGCCGGGGGCTCGAACCGGGATCATTAAGCCGGTCCTTGCGCTTTGCGCCACGTGCACTTAACACATGCTGCCGAGTATTTTGACTCTCAAATAAGCTGTCACAATACCCAGCACCAGTCACGACTGCAGAGGTGGCTGGTGCGCGTGGGCTCAGTCCCAGGTGTGGAGCCATATTTCTCCCTTGTCACTTCCTGCTGTGCCCCTCTCCTGAGGCCCTGCCTGGACTTCACCCTGGGAAGCAGCCAGCAGACACCCGGCCCCCACACGTGCTGAGTTCCCCTCAGATCTGGGTTGAACTGTTGTCACTGTGACCCAAAGATGTGCGAGTTGCGATCCCACGAACCAAGTACAACAGGACTGGCACAATGTCCCCCCAGAGGCTGGATGGCTCGCGGTGCTGACGGCGAGGCCACGGCGGCTCCCGGCCCGCAGGGGTGGGGGCACCGGGCAGGGCTGATCTGGGAAGCCGTGGAGGCCGGTGTGTGTGTGGAGGAGGCCGGCAGCGGGAGTGTGACGAGAGGCAGAGACAGGGAGCGCGCAGGCTGGAGACACAGGGAGGACCGGGGCCACCATCCGAGGGTGAACTCTCCTCGCAGAGAGGAGGCCAAAGCTTCATGGAGACCCTCCCTGCTCCCAGGACAGCGCCCACCCCCCTGACTGAGAGCCTATGGGGGGGCGCCCCAGGACTGCAGCCGGGCAGTGGGTTCAGCGGGGAAGGGAGGAAGGGTATCCGCCTTGGACAAGGGCGGGACGGAGCCCAGCACCCAGATGTGCCAAGCCCCAGGGCCCAGACTGTCGCCGTCCCCTCCTGAGGGGAGGACGCAAATACCCGTCCTATTGATTCACTTACTGGATAGAGACGACAGAAATCCAGAGGAGGGGGAGCCAGAGAGGGAGACAGACTCCTGCAGCCCTGCTCCACCACGTGCAGAGCCTCGCCCCTGCAGGCGGGGACCAGGGTCGAACCGGGTCCTTGTGCCCTGTAAAGTGTGCGCTCAACCAGGTGCGCCACCACCCAGCCCCTTTTTTAAAACTCAAAAAATATTATTTATTGGATAGACAGAAATTGAGGGAGAGGGAGAGGGGCAGGGAGAGAGGGAGAGAAGGAGAGGGGCAGGGAGAAAGGGAGAGAGGGAGAGAGGGAGAGGGAGAGGGGAAGAGGGAGAGGGAGAGGGGCAGGGGCAGGGGCAGAGAGAGAGGGAGAGGGGCAGGGAGAGAGGGAGAGAGGGAGAGGGAGAGGGAAAGAGGGAGAGGGAGAGAGGGGCAGGGGCAGGGAGAGAGGGGCAGGGAGAGAGGGAGAATGGGAGAGGGAGAGAGAGGGCCACCTGCAGCTCTGCTCCCGCACTCATGAAGCTTCCCCAGGCCTCAGGCAGCCATGCACTCAGCCAGCTCGCCACCACCTGGCTCCTCCTTGCGCTTCTTTTAGCTTCTTTTAAACGCGATGCCACAGACTGAACGAGGCCTCTTACGTGTAGGCTCCACCGCCCCTCCCCCTCCACAGTGCAGTCCATTTTAAAAAGATTATTTCTTCCTCTCGAGAGAGAGAAAGGAGAGAAGCTACCCAGCCCCTTCCTGCCTGCAGCCCCGCCGCCTGCCCTGCCCTGGCCAGGTCTCAGGGGTCTGAGGGCACCGCCTCCCTCCTCCCTCCTCTCTCCCACTGCTGGCCCTGCACTGGCCTCACCCTGACCCTGGGCCGTCCTCTCCCCCAGGACCGGCTTGGCAGGCAGGGTCTGAAGTGCTGAGGGTCCCTCCTCTGTGGGGCCTCCCCCACAGGAGAGGAGAGGTGCCCTGGGAGGAAGGACGGAGGCGGGGTGAGCGCAGGAGGCCTCGCATATCCCCCAGGACCCCAGACGCCAGGCCCGGGCGCCTAGGGGCCGACCAGATGCCACAGCCCAACCCTGCCTCTCACATCCACCAGCCCTCATCTCCTGCCCAGGCCTGGAAACTGCTTCTCTAGATTAAAGCAAACACCTGCCCCGGAGGAACCGCGAGGCCTTAATTGGTGTGTTTGCAGGACAGACGGAGGGGAGCGATGAACTCCCTGTCCCTGGCCGGCAGATAAGAGACGGCAGATAAGAGACACTGCCCGGCAACGGGTCTTGCCACCTGTCTGATGAGGGGCATGGGCATGGCGTCTGCGAAACTGGAGCTTGCCAGCGGGGCAAAGCTGTGTTGACTGCCGGGCTCCAGCCTCGGGGGACCAGCTGCCAGCCTCCCTGGGCCAGGGCTTCCCTATGGGCCCCACCCACAGGGCCCCCACGTGGAGACGGCCAGAGCCTGGCAGAGCGGCAGAGTCCCCGTGATGTGTGGGGCTCACCACAGGGGACGCCAGGGGGGGTGGTAGCTGTGTCTTCCCCGAGGGTGGAGTGGGGTGAGCGGGCTGCTGGGGGCTAGTTAGGCCAGCAGGCGCCCTACACACACCCCACACAGCACCCGCAGCTCCCCAGACTCCCACTTCCCTCCAGCACACGTCCTTACCTTGGTCCCCGATGCCCAGCGACACCTGACCCAGCATCACCCAAGCCAGAAGCAAACTGCCTAACTCACTCCCTTCCCAGGGCGTGGCCTCTCCACTGGCCTCAACAAGCCAGGCTAGGGGGCTGGGGGCAGAGGCTGGGGCTGGGGGTTGGGGCTGGGCGCTGGGGTCTGGGAGCTGGGGCTGGGGGTTGGGGCTGGGGTCTGGGGGTTGGGTCTGGGGGTTGGGGCTGGGGGCTGGGGGTTGGGTCTGGGGGTTGGGTCTGGGGGCTGGGGCTGGGGGTTGGGGCTGGGGGCTGGGGCTGGGGGTTGGGGCTGGGGGCTGGGGTCGGGACTGGTGGCAGGGTCTAGGGTATGGGGGCTGGGGGTTGGGGCCTGGGGGCTGGGGGCTGGGGGCTGGGGCTGGGTTAGAGAGCATGGTTCCAATCGCCCGAGGCCCATGGCTCCATCTTCTGCAACAAAACCCCAAACACAATAAACACCAAGCCAACACCTCGCTCCTCCTGCCTGGGGGCCTCTGCCCTCGGCTCCTTGAGGCAAGACTCCAGGTGCGGCTCACCTGAGCAAACATTCCATTAGTGGACAGGCTCCCGCCCAACCCAACCTAGCTCTGGGCCTCCTCCTATATGAGGTGGGTGAGGGTGAAGCAAGGCACCTCACCTGCAGACCCCACACAGGCGCTGCACACACACCTCACCTCCCGATCGCACAGGCGCTGCACACACACCTCACCTCCCGACCGCACAGGGGCTGCACACACCTCACCTCCCGACCGCACAGGGGCTGCACACACACCTCACCTCCCGACCGCACAGGTGCTGCACACACACCTCACCTCCCGACCGCACAGGGGCTGCACACACACCTCACCTCCCGACCGCACAGGTGCTGCACACACACCTCACCTCCCGACCGCACAGGGGCTGCACACACACCTCACCTCCCGACCGCACAGGGGCTGCACACACACCTCACCTCCCGACCGCACAGGGGCTGCACACACACCTCACCTCCCGACCGCACAGGGGCTGCACACACACCTCACCTCCCGACCGCACAGGGGCTGCACACACACCTCACCTCCCGACCACACAGGCGCTACACACACACCTCACCTCCTGACCACACAGGGGCTGCACACACACCTCACCTCCCGACCACACAGGCACTACACACACACCTCGCCTCCTGACCACAGCAGGTGCTAAATGGACACCTCACCTCCTGACCACACAGGCGCTGCACACACACCTCACCTCCCGACCACAGCAGGTGCTGCACACACACCTCACCTCCTGACCACACAGGGGCTGCACACACACCTCACCTCCCGACCACACAGGCGCTACACACACACCTCACCTCCCGACCGCACAGGTGCTGCACACACACCTCACCTCCTGACCACACGGGCTGCACACACACCTCACCTCCCGACCGCACAGGTGCTGCACACACACCTCACCTCCCGACCGCACAGGGGCTGCACACACACCTCACCTCCCGACCACACAGGCGCTACACACACACCTCACCTCCCGACCGCACAGGTGCTGCACACACACCTCACCTCCTGACCACACAGGGGCTGCACACACACCTCACCTCCCGACCACACAGGCACTACACACACACCTCGCCTCCTGACCACAGCAGGTGCTAAATGGACACCTCACCTCCTGACCACACAGGCGCTGCACACACACCTCACCTCCTGACCACACAGGGGCTGCACACACACCTCACCTCCCGACCGCACAGGTGCTGCACACACACCTCACCTCCCAACCGCACAGGGGCTGCACACACACCTCACCTCCCGACCACACAGGCGCTACACACACACCTCACCTCCCGACCGCACAGGTGCTGCACACACACCTCACCTCCCGACCGCACAGGTGCTGCACACACACCTCACCTCCCGACCACACAGGGGCTGCACACACACCTCACCTCCCGATCACACAGGCGCTACACACACACCTCACCTCCTGACCACACAGGTGCTGCACACACACCTCACCTCCCGACCACACAGGGGCTGCACACACACCTCACCTCCCGACCACAGCAGGTGCTATATGGACACCTCACCTCCCGACCACACAGGTGCTGCACACACACCTCACCTCCCGACCGCACAGGTGCTGCACACACACCTCACCTCCCGACCACACAGGCACTACACACACACCTCACCTCCTGACCACACAGGTGCTGCACACACACCTCACCTCCCGACCACACAGGGGCTGCACACACCTCACCTCCCGACCACAGCAGGTGCTATATGGACACCTCACCTCCCGACCACAGCAGGTGCTATATGGACACCTCACCTCCCGACCACACAGGTGCTGCACACACACCTCACCTCCCGACCACACAGGGGCTGCACACACACCTCACCTCCTGACCACAGCAGGTGCTATATGGACACCTCATTTTCTGCATCCTGCAAATCTGGCCTTTCACGGGAACCTCAGATGAACTATCTCCCAGCTGCCAGCTCCAAAGGCGCCATTCCCTCCTCACAGGGCTCCTAGTGGTTCTCTCTCTCAACAAGTCCAATAACCAATGTGTTGAAAGCCCACGCGACTGTTGCATGAATGGGTGCACAGACAGGCCTGCTCCGGCCCCCCGGCCCCGAGCTGTAGCTGACACTTTGAGGGAGAAACAGGCAAGGCTGTGAGGCAGGGGCCGGAGTTGTGGGTGCCCTGGGGTCGCGGGAAGGAGGGACTCTGGGTGACGCCAGGTTTCTGGGTCCCCAGGCTCAGAACGGAGGGACTCCGGCCCTGGAGGCCGTCTGAGCATAGGTCAGTCTTGGCAGTCCTGCGAGGGCCTGCGGCCGGGGCACCGCCCATTGCAGGATGAGGTCAGCCGGCCTCTGCACTAGAGCCAAGCAAAGGTCACCAGCACCATGGCTGTCTGCAGACACAAAGGGGCGGTGACATCTTGGGTTGTGAATCCCTTGTTAGACTTGCCCTCTGTGGGCGTAAGAAGCAGACTTAGGGAGGCTGGTTGTCGGGCCCCAAGTAGTCTCCAGAGCTGAGACCTATGAAACCAGGGAGAGGGGTTCAGGGCCTGGGCGGGGGTCTAGGGTGTAGGTCTTGGGTTTGGGTCCTGGGTGTGGGTCTTGGGTTTGGGTCCTGGGTGGGGGGTCTTGGGTTTGGGTCCTGGGTGGGGGTCTTGGGTTTGGGTCCTGGGTGGGGGTCTTGGGTTTGGGTCTTGGGTGGGGGTCTTGGGTTTGGAATCTGGGTGGGGTCTTGGGTTTGGGTCCTGGGTGGGGGTCTTGGGTTTGGGTCCTGGGTGGGGGTCTTGGGTTTGGGTCCTGGGTGGGGGTCTTGGGTTTGGAATCTGGGTGGGGTCTTGGGTTTGGGCCCTGGGGGGCCTATGGGGTGGGGGTCTTGAGCTCGGGTCCAGCCTCCCAGCCCAGCGATCGCCCCCCAGGCTGCAGGAGCCCTCAGCCCGAGAGGCCCAGGGTGACAGGCACAGGGCGGGGACAGCAGCTCGCCGGGGGCGGGGCCGCGATGTCACATCCGGCCAGGGGCTATAAAAGCGCCACTCCCACCCCACCGCAGCTGCAGTGCAGGTTCCCTGCGAGGCCGCGGACCCGGGAGGGACACTCGCGCCTGGCCGCCTGTGACCTGCAGCTGCTCGGACCCGGGACCGCCATGCACCCCGCCGCTGTCCTGGCGCTTCTGCTCTGCGCCGGGCAAGGTGAGCGCGGGCCCCGGGGGGCCGGGGGTCCTGGGCGGCGAGTATCCAGCGCCCCCGCCATCCCTCATTTCTCCATCTCCCCATCCCTCCGTCCCTCTGTCCATCATCCCTCCATCCCTCATTTCTCCACCCCCGTCCCTTCCATCCCTCCATCCCCCATCCCCGTCCCTCCGTCCCTCCATCTCCCCGTCCCTCCATCTCCCCGTCCCAACATCCCTCTGTCCATCATCCCTCCATCTCTCGTTTCTCCACCCCCATCCCTTCCATCCCTCCATCCCTCCCCCCCCGTCCCTCCATCCCTCCATCCCACCCTCGATCCCGTCCCCCGTCCCTCCATCCCCCCGCCCCGGCCCCCTCGCCGGCTTCAGCACCGTGGACAGCGCCACCACCTCCCGGGCTCTGGGCTCCCGCATCCGGCTGCTGCCAAGGTCACGGGCGGGACAGGACAGACGCCGCCCCTCCACCCTGCCGCGACTCCCAGGATCCCCAGCACCCTTCGCCCCTCCACCCCCGGGCGCTCCCTGCCCCTGACCCCAGGAACCACCCCAATCCCAGAAGCAGGCAGGGAAGCCGAGTGGGCTCCGCCCTGAGTATGGGGACCCCGGTGAATGGGCGCCCGGAGGTCCTCCCCTCAGCAGCCCCTCTCTCCCTCCCCAGCCTTCGCCCTCCCTGTCGGCAGCCCAGCGGATAGAGGGGACCCAGAGGTAAGCAGGGTCGGGGGCGGGGCGGGCTGGGGGCCTAGGCACCTCACACGGCACCCTGAGCCTGAGCTTGGCACCAGCCCGGCCCACACTGCAGCTGCTGAGCCCCACGCCCCCCAAGGTGGCTCTGAGAGGCTGCAGCTGCCCTCTTGCCCTCTGCCCCCACTGCCCTCTTGCCCTCTGCCACCCTGCCCCCACTGCCCTCTTGCCCTCTGCCCCCCTGCACTCTTGCCCCCTGCTCCCTTGCCCCCAGCCCCTCTGCCCCTGCCCCGTCCTGCTGCCCTGCTGTGGGGATTTCCCTGCCCTCTGAGGCCTCGCCTGCTGGCCACATCCAGAGGCCTCGACCACCTCGAATGGGGCAGAGCCGCCATGGGGGCTGACAGCGGCTGCTCTGCCCCTGCACAGGCCGTGGGGAACAGTATCCCTGCCCCTGTCCCCTGCCCCGGGGCTCCCTGTCTCTGGCCTCACAGACCTCCCTCTACTTCGGAGGCCGAGAGGTCTCTGCCCACAACCTGCTTTCTTCCCCAGAGGCCAGGGCTGGGTGCCGAGCCCCGAGAGACTACACCCCCTCACACGGTGTAGCCGGGACTTGGGGAAACGCCTCCACCCCTTGGAGCTTCCCCCTTCTGCTTGGAGCCGGAGTTACTGCTGGGGTCACCTAGCACCTGCGTTCCTGGACCTGCCCTTAGTGGGGCCCCGTCCTCGTGGCGGGGGCTGCTGATATTCCAGCCTAGGGTCCGGGTGGCAGGGGCCACTTTGGCTCGCCATGCTCAGAGCCTTGCCGCTTCTTGCCGCCCTGCAGCCCTGGCCGGTTCCCCAGCGTCCCCTAGACTTGCCCGCCCGCCCGGCAAGGGTGCCCGGCACGGGTGCCGTGGGTGCTCGGCGTCTGTGGCCCTTCTCACTCTTGGGACGCTTCTTCCCTGTGTCTCCTCGCTCCAGAGAGGAGCTGGGAAGCTCTCAGAATGCCCACCGTACAGGACGGGGGCGCCCAGAGAGGGCTCCTTCAGCACCCAGGCCCACACAGCCCAGCCACCACGCTGCAGCTGGCGCCCTCTCAAATGTACTAGTCACATGTCAGGTGCTTTACCCGGCTGGGAACGGACAAGGCTAGTGCTGGCCTGGGGTGGGCATGTCACGTGGCTGAGTGCGTCCACGGCGACCCGAACTCAGACAGTCTCCAGACAAGGCAGAGCCAGGCTGGCCATCATTCTCCTGCGGCCAGGCAGTCCTGGGAGGCTTCCTGGAGGCAGCTGACTTTGGGGTCGCTGTGAAGCTACTTCTGCAAGACACGGCTCTAGTGCCCATCTTTAGAGAAACAGGACTGGGGTGAGAAGGGGCTGGGGCCCAGCCCCCTCAAAGGAGCACCAAGAGCTTGGAGTGCCAGGCGCCTGGAGAGGGCCACTGGAGCCCCGTCTCCGTGCTCCCCACCAGCCTGACTGACCTTCATGCTGGGCCGCCGGGGGCCGGGCCGCACTCACCCGCTCTCTCACAGGTGATGAAGTGCGTCATTGAAGTCATCTCTGACACGCTCTCCAAGCCCACCCCCATGCCCGTCAGCCAGCACTGTTTTGAGACCCTCCGTGGAGGTATGGCCCGGGTGGGGCAGGGCCGCCCGTGAGGCCGGGGGCTGGGGCTGGGGCGCCTGGTGACCGAGCGCGGGGCCCGTGTGGGGCCCGTGGGCCTGGGAGGTGGAGAAGTCACAGCCCAGGTGAGCCCGGGACTTACAGATCCGCAGAACTGGCAGACAGGAGGACGCCCCACTGAATGCTGGGAGGGTGCCCCCCACAGTGGCACTGTCGCTGGACGGTGTGACGAGATTCCTGTATGCAGCAGCAGCTGGGGGAGGTGGTCAATGTCCACATCTGGGTGGGGATTTAAGAGAAAAGCTGGAGCCAGGTGGTGGTGCGCCCAGTTGGGTGCACACAGTACCACGCTCACAGTCCCAGGTTCAAGCCCTGGCCCTACCTGCAGCTTCACAAGTGGTGAGGCTATGTCAAAACAATGCCACAGGTCTCCCTTCCTCTGTCAGTATTCTATTTATTTACTGGATGGAGACCGATAAATAGAGAGGGGTGGGAGAGAGAGAGAGACAGACAGACACCTACAGACCTGCTTCACCACTCGTGAAGCTTCTCCCCTGCAGGGGGGGACCAGGGGCTTGAACCCGGGTCCTTGCTCATTGTAACACGTGCATTCAACCAGATGCGCCACCGCCCAGGTCTCTGTCTCTGTCTCCCTTTCTCATTCCCTCTCAATTTGTCTTTGTCCTAACAAGTTGAAAAATAAATAAATATTCAAAAAAAAAAACAGTTGGAAATCAACAGAGAGAAAGGGGAAGGAAGCACAATGTCTAGAGCCGGAGCAGACGGGGCCGAGGGAAGGAGGTTTGTTTAGCTCCTTTGCTTTTAAAAGAAAGCCATTGTTTTAAGACTTGTCCATTTACTTTTTTTTAAAGTTTTTTTTTTTTGTTATCTTTATTTATTGGATAGAGAAAGCCAGAAATTGAGGGGGGGTGATAGAGACAGAGAGACACCTGCAGCCCTGCTTTACCACCCGTGAAGCTTCCCCCCTGCAGGTGGGACCAGGGGCTCAAACCCGGGTCCTTGTGCCGCCACCCGGCCCCATGCATTTACTTTCTGAGCAACATACACAGTGCAGGGATCGAACCCAGGGCCCCAGGCGCTCCCCCGCCCACCGCGCGGCCTGCACTGTCTCAGAACCTTGGTCCTTTTTGCCGGGACACCTGTGCTTCTCCATTCCTCCTAGTGAGGGTCTTAGAATGTGGCTGAGACATGAATGGGGACAGAGGGAGAGACAGGGGGCAAGGGGTGAGCACAGCTGCTCTGCGTCCTGAGCAGCTTTCCTGCGCGGGGGCTCCGAGGGCGGGAGCTGTGGGTCTGACAGGCACCTCACACGAGCCGTCCTGCAGCCACCCGCCAACACCTCCCCAGCTGGAAGAGCCTGATCCCCGCCGGCCTGCAGGGCCAGCACCCTGGGGCAGAGGTGGCGGCCGGACCCAGGCAGCCCTGCTGGAGCAGACGCGAGGGGCACTTTCTAGGGGGTCTCCAGACCCAGCCTTGCTGCTGCTGACCAGCATCTGTGCTCCCAGACAGACCCCACACACACTTCTGTTCTTGGTTTTGTTTTGCTTCTTTTGTTGTCACTGAGGTCTTACTGCTCAGGATGAAATCTCAGACGCAGAGAGAGCGAGAACACTCAAGCTGCCCCAGTGTGGCAGGGGCCGGGCTTGAACCTGGGTCCTGCCCAGCTGAGCCACTCCGTCAGCCTGAATCCCCATGCCCAGCGGAAAGCACTGGTGGCGAGTGAGCCTGGCCTCACGGTCTCTCCTCTGCTGCAGACGAGCGCATCCTGTCAGTCCTGAGACATCAGAACCTGCTGAAGGAGCTACAAGACCTCGCTCTCCAAGGTACCCCTCCCACCAGGCCCCAGCACCTCGGAGCGAGCGCCAGAGAGCCCGTGTGGCCCTGATCCTCTGGCTGACCCTCCTCAGTTACGGCAGGGGCGACTGGGGTCCTCCGCCCCGTGTGCCCGTCCCTCTGGTATGAGAGACGACTTGTCAAGGCCACACACTGAGCAGCTCTGCCCAGCCCCTGCTGAGGGGTGCTGCCTGTTGGGACCAGTCTAGATTGCCTCCAAGCACGGGGGTCCTCCTGGGTGCTGCAGGACCCCGCGGGGGCTGCACGGGGCCGGCGCTCTAGGGTCCCGAGTGCCTGGGGTGTGGGTCAGGCTGCCACTCAGCCCATCTGCCAGCCCCAGGCTTCGAGTCCCGTCACCTGCACCTGCCACAGGCTGACCTCTGTGCCTGGGGACGTGGCCCTGCTCCACCTCACTCCCCAGGTTGGGCCCTCAGTGCGTCTCCGCCTGGGTTCCAAAGGGGAGTGAGGGCCAGCCAGCCGGGGGTGGACAGATGCGCTGGGGCCCCCACACTGCGGCCTTGGGGCTGACTGGGCAGCGGGCGGATCACAGAGGTGGGGGAGGAGGCCGCCAAACCAGCAAAGAAGCCAGAGGAAAGAGCCTCTGTGGCCCTCCGGCCCTCTCCCACGCACGTACCTCCCGGTTGCCAGGAGCCTGCTCCAGCACCTGGCAGCTGGGGGCTCAGGGGGCTGCTCTTATTGGCTGAGGCTTGCGCCCTGGGGCCTGCACCTGGGGCCTGGGGCCTGGATGTTTATTCAAGTAAACAGCCGCCATTCTGCTTCAGTGCCCTTTGCTGTGACAAGTCAGACCCTGACGCCACTCGTGCAAAGCACAGAAGCACCAATTCCTGGGATGATTCTGTGGATGCACTGAGCTCCCTACTGGGGTTCTAGCACAGCCAGGGCCCGAGACCTCCTCTCTCTGCCCCCCACACCTGCTCCCTGTGGGTCTGGGGGCCTGGGGGGGCAGCAGGTGGGCTTGTCCTCACATCCGGGTGAGATACCGAGTCTGGGGGCCGCCGTGGGCGGGTGCTGCAGGGCCCCGGCAGGGGAGGGGCAGCAGGACTGGCAGCACGTGACCCTGCTCGGTGCGGCCGGGTGACAGGCCAAGGGTGGCGTCTCTGCCCCACCACAGGTGCCAAGGAACGGACACAGCAGAAGCACAGCGGCCTGGAGGAGGCTCTGGGCGCACAGGGCAACCGTGCCCTGTGGAAGGGTCAGTGCTGCCTGTCGGCCAGACGCCCCAACCCCGATTTGAACCCTGACCCAGACACTGCCCATGGCCCTGACCCTGGGAACAGTTCTCAGACTGAGGGTTTCAAGTGTCAACGGGCCCCCTCTTCCCTGTTTTTGGATGGAGATGGAGAGAAATGGAGAGGGAAGAGGAGACACAGCAAGAGAGACAGAGAGAGACTTGCGGCCCTGATTCACTGCTTGGGAAAATTCCCCCTGCAGGTGGGGATTAGGGGCTGAACACCGGGTCCTTTTTTATTACTATCTTTCTTTATTGGATAGACAGCCAGACATTGAGAGGGGAGGGGAGAGGGGGGAGAGAGAGACACACACCTGCAGCCCTGCTTCACCAACCGTGAAGCTTCCTCCTGCAGGTGGGGACCGGGGACTCAAACCCGGGTCTTTGCTCACCGTAATGTGTGTGCTCGACCAGGTGCGCCACCACCGGGCCCCTTCCCTTCTTTATTTGACTCATTGTGTTTTATTTTTTATGAAAGAGAGGAGAGCACTGCCCGGTTGGGTTCATGGTGGTGCCTGGGGCTGAACAGACCTCAGACAGGCAAACTGTGCACCCCAAGAGCTGTGCCACCGCCCGGGCCTCAGCCCCCCAAGGCCGCTCACTCCCTTCCCTTCCCTTCCCCAAGTGGAGAGACCTGAGAGCGGTGGTCTTCTTGCCCCAGGCCCGGCAGCAATGGTGCCGCCACCCTGCCCGTCGCCCATCTGCCCCGCTGGGCTGGTGCCCACGGGCAGGGGGCCTCTGACCCGGCAGGCGAGGCGGGCAGTGTGCGCTCCGGCCCTGCACACTGGGCCTTGGCGGGGCAGCCGGGGCCTCCTTCCAACCCCAGTGCTTCCAGGCGGGAGGTGGCTTGCCTCTCAGGGGCTCGGCCTCAGTCTCCACAAAACGGTCACGGGGTGGGGGACATGTGGGCCATGTGGGCAGCTTCCCAGCCATGGGCCCTCTGGGGGTGGGACTCCAGTCACAGAAAAGACCTGCCAGCAAACCCTGCGAAGTCTGCACACTGGACCCTCTCTCCCCCCTTCTCTCTCTCCTCTTTCCCTTTCTCCCTCTCCCTTTTCCTCCCCCTCCCTCCTTCTCTCTCTCTCTCTCTCTTCCTCCTCTCTCCCTCTCTCTTTTCCTACCCCCCCCCCCCGACCAGGGCTGCTGCTGGGGCTCAGTGCCGACACTAACCCACTGCTCCCAGCATCCATCTGTGCTCTGTTTTATAGGTGAGAGAAATTGAGAGAGGAGGGGGAGACAGAGACAGAGACACCTGCAGTCCTGTTTCCCCGTTTGTGAAGCT
This sequence comes from Erinaceus europaeus, assembly GCF_950295315.1. Taxonomy (NCBI): domain Eukaryota; kingdom Metazoa; phylum Chordata; class Mammalia; order Eulipotyphla; family Erinaceidae; genus Erinaceus; species Erinaceus europaeus. The sequence goes on from NC_080183.1 coordinate 504,772, forward strand.
TCCCCCCTGCAGGTGGGGATGGGGGGTTCAAACCCGGGTCCTTGCGTTCGGTCTGGTGTGTTGCTGCCGGCCCCTTGAGGGACCCTCAAGCCAGGGCAGCCCTGCATGGCGGGAGGCCCAGGGACCCGCCCAGCATCACCCGGCAGCCAGCTGGCGCCCCGTCCTCATCTGGACCGTCGGTGGCCTTTCCCCCTCAGGGTCTTTCTTTCTTCGATGTCACCTGCTTAGGAGGTAGATGCACAGCCCGTGCAGCTGTGCCCAGGGCAAGCCCAGGGGTGCAGAGGGTGGCCTCACACGCCACGGGTGGCCTGGGCCTGGGGAGACCCCGCGTCTGACTCCCGTTTCTGCAGAAGGCCCGGCAGAGGGGCCCAAGGAGGCTGAGAAGAGAGGCGGTGACGGAGACCACGGCAGGGGCGCAGGCGGACCCCAGGTCCCCGCAGAGCCCGCCCCCCGGTCCAGCACGGAGGAGGACAAGCAGGCCCCCAGGGAGGAGGAGGCCACCACCACCCACCCGCCGCCCAGCCTCCCCGGCCAGAAGCGCCCAGGCCTGCCAGCCAAGGGGGGCGCCAAGGCCCCTTCCCCTGACCTGGCGGACGGGGAGAAGGGTGTGAGGGCTGAAGGGGGGCAGCAGAAAGAGCACCAGGAGGAGGAGGCTGGAGAGAAGGCCGGCTCTGAGGACGAGGGCCCCCCCGCCACCGCCGACCCCCACCCGACCTCTGGCCATAAGGATGGTAGGTCTCCAGGCCCCATGGGGGGCTGCAGGGAGGGAGCCCGTCTTTCATCTGACTTGACCTTGGCAAGACCCCTTGGGGGGGTGGCCGCCATCTTCCCAGAGATGCTAACTGCCCCAGGGTCACACGGCTGGCTGGGGGTCAGGGGGAGCCCCACCCTGGCTGGCCCGACCCCCAGGCCTCTCCCAGGATCCCATGCAGCCCCTTTCCACCTCCCGTCCTCAGCCCAGGGGGTGGGGAGGGGCGCAGAGGGCCTGGTTGGCTCCCAGCAGAGGAGCAGGAGCAGGCGGGCCCAGGGTCTCGTTTCTGCTGGGGTTTCGGGCCCCCTTCTCACCCTGTCCCTGTCCACCACCTGCTCCAGGTTGGCCCGGGGACCAGGCCAGGGACGGAGCCGGGAAGATGGGCGCAGAGAAGCTCCCCAGCGGGAAGGAGTGGGAGCGTCCCCGGCAGCAGGAGCCGGGGGCAGGGGCCCCCCAAGGCCTCTTCCAGGGCGGCAGGAAGCTGGGGCAGCTGGCCAAGGAGTGGGCAGACACCAGGCGCTGGAGCAGGCTGGGGCAGCTGGCCGAGGAGCGGACGGCGGGGGCGTACGAGGAGCCCGACCGCTCCATGAAGCTCCCCTTCCAGGCCCCGGCCTACGACCTCCGGGGCCTCGGGCCGCTGCCCCCTCGGGGCTGGGGGCCGTCCTCCCAGGAGGACCACGGGGAGGCCAGCCTGCCCCTCCAGCTGCGTGGCTACCCAGAGGAGAAGAAGGAGGAGGAGGGTAGCGCCAACCGCAGGCCCGAGGTGGGTCCAGGGCCCTGGCCCGGGGCTGGGGGGGTCTCCCGCCACCGCACCCCACCCTGCAGCCCCCGACTCCTCCCTGGAACTCCGTCCTCCCTCCCAGGATTTGGGGCTGGAGAGGCCGCCAGGCAGGGGGAGCCTGGGCTTGGGAGTGGGGGGAGCAGGGTCAGGATAAAGGCAGGAGAGCCCCCTTTGCTGAGGGCGCCCTGGGTGGGCAGCTGGTGTGGAGCCCCTGCGTGTCTGGGATCTTGGGCTTTGGACCAAGAGGTCTGGACACTCGAGGACGGGCAGGGCTGGGCCGCAGTGGCCCCGAGAGCCGTAGGACCTGGCCCAGTTTCCTCCCAGGTCCTGTGGCCATGGGGCCACGCCATGGTCTAGGAGACCTGGATGCGTCACCCCGAGCCTTCGTGGCATCCGGCAGGATGTGCCCTCTGCTCTCTGGGCCGGCATCCCGGGCGGGACACACAGGAGCTTTGAACGTGGGCCACGCAAGGGAAACTGGAAGGGGTGTGGGAGCTACTGGGGGAGTTGGGGTCCCGGGCAGGCTAACAGACCACCAAACAGCAGGAGGTTTGGGGGTGTGCTCCAGACTCAAAGCTCCTGGTTGGGGGGGGTCACCTGTCTGGAGCCCTGGCCACCCTGGTCGTCCAGGGAGGTGGGTCCTTTCCTCAGGCTCTGCGTCCTCTCTGGACAGCTCTGCACCCAGCAGCTGAAGCTGGAAGCCGGCTTCTACCTGTGCTGGGGGAGGAGCAGGGGTCGGGCAAGGGGTCGCGGGAGAGGTAGCCCACCCGCCCTCACCTGGCTTGAGATGAGGGCCGGGGGCATCTTTGATCCTGTTCCCACTCGGAGCCCGTTTTCACGGAGGTCAATGTCTGTCCAGACTGGGCCTGGTGAGCTGTCCCCCACAGCAACTCCAGATCGAGGCCGGGGGCTGGGGAGGGGTTCCGGAGGTCAAGGCCCAGCGGCTCCCATGCCCCTGGCCGTTGGCCCCACGAGAGGCTGGCAGGAGCCGTGTGGCCGGTGACCTTGCCGCTCTCCCCAGGACCAGGAGCTGGAGAGCCTGTCGGCCATCGAGGCGGAGCTGGAGAAGGTGGCCCGCCAGCTGCAGGCCCTGCGGCAGGGCTGAGGCCCCGCGGTCCCAGAGGCCCCCGGCTCCCTTGAGGGCCTGGCGGCCAGCGGGGGGCTGCCTCCTGGGGGGGTCCTCTGTCCCCTCCGTCCTCCCACCCCGAGAGCCCCTCGAAGGCTGAGCCCCCGACAGGCGGCGCCACAGGGGAACAACCGTAGTTAAGTCCCGGCCTTCTGGTGAGAGTTGAGCACCCAGCTGTATTTACTCTAAAACCAAGGAGGAATAAACCCGCTTGCTCTGGGCTGTCCTGCTCACTGCCTCCCTTGGCCGCGTGACTGGAGGGCTGGGGGGGCTGGGGCCAAGGCACAGGGGGCTCAGGGCCCCAGCTGGAAGCTGTGGGACGGCGAGCAGGTGGCTTTTACCACCCTGGGAAATGGGGTGCAGACCCTGGCTCAGACCCTTCTCACGCACCACACAGAACCAGGAAGCTGATGGGGGGCACCGCACGGGCATCAGGGGTGCCGGGAGAGCCTGAGGGAGCTTCTTCCCGAGCAAGTGCTCTCTGGGTTGGAGAGAACTCGACTGGAGCCGATCCAGGCTGCTGCGTGGGAGAGAGATCAGGAACTCCTACCGAGCTAACTTCGCAGGAGATACACTCTGGAACTCTCATTCCAAGTGTTTTTACTCAGAAAAGCAGCTTGTATATATACTAGCCAAGTAGGTTGGAAACAGGGTGTGACATAAGGGGGTGGAGCAAAAAGAGACTGGTGAAAATCAGGGTGTGACAAGGAGAGGGGTGGAGCAAAGAGTATGAACCAGCGGGATCAGACCAGTGCCCTGGAGGCAGGGTGGTGCTTAGTTAACAGTGGTTACGTAAATAGACGGCAGCTTTGAGTGGGATCAGACCAGTGCCCTGGAGGCAGGGTGGTGCTTAGTTAACAGTGGTTACGTAAATAGACGGCAGCTTTGAGTGGGATCAGACCAGTGCCCTGGAGGCAGGGTGGTGCTTAGTGAAGCAGGGTTAGAGACAGACACTTTAAGCCGGGGGAGCTGGCATACTACCCAACACAGGTGGGTGCGGCTGGCGCAATGGACGGGGAAGGACTGAGTGGCAGGGCGGTTTCAGGCCCCTGGAGGGGCACAGTCACCCTTCCCACTTCAGGGACAGGTCTGCCCGCGCCCCCAGGCAGAGACGCAAGGCAGCTGGCCGCCCACTGCCAACTCGACAGGCCCTGTCCTGGAAACGACCCCCTCAAGGCACCCAGGGGTCCTGTGCCCACCCACAGCAAGCGGGCAGCAGGCAGAGGATGGGTGGGTACAGCCCCCCCCCCCCCCCCCGTGCTCAAGACGCCTTCACACGCTAGTGCGCGAGGGGGCGGGGGGTTCTGGGAAACACGGTTCACAGGCAGGACCAAGACAAGTACCCTGTGTCATGAACCCTGGAAGTCAGCACAGTCCTGAAGTCAGGAGGGAAGCGGAGGGGAAGGGAAGGAGGGCAGCAGAGAGAGAGGGGAGGAGAGAAGTGAAGGGGAGGAGGGAAGGCTCCGGACGGGTCAAGCCTGGAAAGGGGGCAGCCAGGCTGTGGGCAAGGCTTTCACAGTGAGCACCTGGCTGAGTGCACATTACCGTGTGCAGGAACCGGGTTCGAGCCCCTGGTCCCCACCTGCTGGGGAAAAGCTCCAAGGCGGTGAAGCAGGGCTGCAGGTGTCTGTCTCCCGTCCCCTCAATCTGTCCCGCCAGAAGAAAAAGCAGGGCCCCCGGGAGTGGTGGGTTTGCGTGCAGACACGGAGACCCAGCGGGACTCACACACACACACACACACACACACACACACACACACACACACACAGCCTCTTGTGGGCAAAGCCCCAGGGGGTCTGGTGGGGCCTGGGGTCCAGTCAGAGGCGCAGTCTGGGAGGGCTGCAGGGTTGAGGTGAGCAGGGCCACACAGGCCCGAGAGCTGCTCTGGTTCCCTCTCTAATGAACAAACAGAGGAATCTAAATGTCTACTTGGAGAGGGAGTGAGGGGTGGAGACGGGCGTGGGGCCTGGCCTGCAAGCCTGAAGCTCTGCTGCCCACTGGCCCACAGATTCAACACATCTAGAATCACTCCAGGTGGACGCAGGGCTGGGGAGAGGACCGCACTCGAGGGGTTCCAGGTGGCGTCCCGGCACCGCCAACAGCCGACTTGGCTCCGTCCAAGTGATAAGACGCGAAGGGAGCTGAGGCCCCGCTTGCCCCAGACGCCGTGTGCGTGGTGGTCATGGGGGGTACTTGGTCAGGCGGGGAGCTGGACTCCTGGCATGAGGCCGCTTCCGTTCTCCCCTCCCCGTATGAGGGGCCGGGAGAAGCCCCCGGAGACACGGGAGGAGTTGGGCGCCCTGGGCCTTGTGAGCGGTGCTGCCACAGCTGAGACGGGGCCTTGGCCCCGGAGCTGGGCCCGGTGGAGCCCGGCTGCAGGGACCGGCCAAGGGGACCCCAGCGGGAAGGACTCCCTCCTCACCAGAATAAAGGTGCCCCTGCTGGGGGTTAAGCACAAGGACCCGGTTCCAGCCCCCTGACCCCCCACCTGCAGGGCGAAGCAGGGCTGCGGGTGTCTCTTCCCCTCCCCCAACAGCTCTCTGTCCTGTCGAATAAAACGGAAACATGGCCGCCAGGAGCAGCAGATGCCGCCACTGAGCCCCAGCGAGAACGCGGGAGGCAGGAAAAAGGCTGGTGCCCCGCCCAGCCCTGCGAGCTCCCGGCTGTGCCAGCTGCTGCCGCCCCTGCTCAGACAACGGAGTGTGTCCAGGGGGCCGTGTTGGGCCGAGGGTTCAAGGGCACCTGTCCAGAGTCTGTCCTGGATGACAAGCCCAGGGGGGACCCCCTCACGCAGGTGAGCGTGGGGTCGCGCCCGGCCGGTCCATTAGCCAGGAGAAGCGGCAGCAGCACACGGGCGGGAGCGTCCTCATGTCCTCACCACCTGGGCCTGCGGCCGCCCCAGGGTGACACGAGCTGCGGGGGACCCCCGCCCCACCCTGCCCGGCCGGAGGGCCCCAGAAGGCCGACGGCGGGACGTTTGATTTCAGTAGTTTATTCTCGAGACAAGCGTTTCAGGACGGCACGGGGTCCTGGGCCAGCTCCCCAGGCGGGACCCAGAGCCAGACCCCTGGGTGCCCGCCCAGCCCCTTCCTGGGCACGTCACCGGCGTCCACACGCTCCCGGGACCCCGCTCGCCTGGACGTGGGGTCTGACGGGTGGGCCCTGGGGGCTGGCCAGTCCCCCCACGCCGGCTGCGAGCCTGGGGCCGGCCGTCCCTGTCCGGGGTGAAGGTGGTGGCGGGGTTGGGTGGCCCGCCGGGCAGAGGCTGCGGCCGGGGCGTCACCCCGCAGGGCAGAGTCGGTCCGGGCCGCCCGTCGGGGCCGAGGATGCCGGGCCCAGAGTCTCCGCTGCCAGAGTCCTCCCGGGCGGGCTCGGTCCTCGGCAGTGGGTCCCCCGGGGCGGCCGCACCCCTGCGGGCCGGGTGTTGACCGCGGGCCGAGCCGGGCGCCCCGCCAGCAGCCAGGTGGGCCGTGTGCTCACACTCACCGGCACTCGGGCCTCTGAACACGCGTCCGTGTGAGCTGAGTGGCGGGCCGGCCGCACCGCTTCCGCAGGGCAATCAGGCTGCGGTTCAAGTGGGGGGGGGAGGGGAGGGGGGTGGGGGGCCGCTGGCAGCGACCGGCAGGGCACGGGGCAGGGCACCGGGGGCGAGGGGCCCGGCGGCCGGCTACTGGGAGGAGGCCTTGGCGGCCAGCGAGCCCACGCAGTGCTGCTGGAAGCCGGGCGGCGCACCGCCGGTGCAGCCCAGTCTCTGGTGCGGCAGCTTCGTCCCGCCGCCCGCGTCCGCCTCGGCCATCCAGGGCGAGTCCGGGCCTCGGGGGCCGCACGTCCGCTCAGCCGCGGGCCTGTCGGCCGAGTCCCCCGCGGCGGCCGCGTCCCTGCTCCGGCCCTGCAGCGCCGCGGCGATGTGGTTCAGCAGGTCGGTGAAGAACTCGCTCACGCCCTCGTAGCCTGCGGATGGACAGACACACTCGGGTCGGCAGCGGGGCACGGGGGTCCCGCCGAAAGACCCTCCCCGGGGCGTGCGTGCAGCGTGTGGGGCGGGGCCGGGCCGCTCGGCCCCCTCGACGGAGCCCCGGCACCAGGCCTCAGCCTTCTTAGGCCCTCAGCTCGGCCGTGGGCTCCGGTGGGTGGGGTGTGGCCACCCCGAGGCTGGAGTGGCGCCCTGCACGCAGCCACGGGCGGCTCGGCTGCTGAGGGGCCTCCTCACCTGAGGCCTGAGGGCTGAAACCCAGGCCGGGGGACACCAGGAGCAGCTGGTCCCTGGACACCAGCTCTCATGGGGACAGGACCAACACAAGGCTGTCCCCTTACCTGAGGCGGCGGCCTGTCCCCTCACCTGGGAAGGCGTTGACGTCGATGACGGCATGCTGGCCCGTCTGGTTGTTGATGATGATGTCGATGCCAAACAGTGACACCCCCAGCGCCCGCCGCAGGGCCCTCGAGAGCTCCCGGATGACCTCGTCGCTCGGCCGCTCAAACACGCCCTCGATCTTGTCCAGCTGCCACAGGACACGCCGGGCGTCAGCATCTCTCCTCGGGGACGTGCCCCTTGGCCCCTTCTCCCTGCCCCGTGAGCGGGTGACAGACGCCGGCACGGGACGGGGCACCCACTCTGCTGTGACAGAACCAGCGTGTCCCGCCCCTGCTGACGCCTGAGGCACCAGAGGGCCTGAGTTCAATCCCTGGAGCCACCGCCAGCCAGGGCTGAATAGTGCTGTGGTGAAAAGGAAGTTACATGGTGCACACCACACACACCACGCACGCACACGCCATACAGAGGGGCTGGGGGCAGAGTCTTGGCTGGCAGGGCAGATGTGGTGGCCAGTGACGGTTACATGACCTGTTTACTAAAGCCCGTTCTGGGGTCGGCTGAGGACCCCGGGGTCCCGCAGTCTGTGAGGTGTGAAAGGAGCCCGGGGTCCCGCAGCCTGTGAGGTGTGAAAGGAGCCCAGGGTCCCGCAGCCTGTGAGGTGTGAAAGGAGCCCGGGGTCCCGCAGCCTGTGAGGTGTGAAAGGAGCCCTGGGTCCCGCAGCCCGCGTCTCTCTGGGGGGAGGCCTCAGCGCCCCACCGTGCACCCTGGCCTGCCCCTCACAGGTGGCCTCTGACTCAGGGTCATAGCCGCGCTGATCACGTGCACGTGGAAGCAGTCTGTGGCCCAAATATGCAGACGGCACGGCCTCCACGTTTGTTCTCCTAGAGATCTGTTACTTATTTTTACATTATTGTTTTTAATTATTTACTGGGTAGAGACAGCCTGAGATGAAAAAGAAGGGGGAGGCAGAGCGGGAGAGAGACCTGCAGCCCTGCTTCACCACTCACAAAGCTTCTCCCCTGCAGGTGGGGGCAGAGGGCTTGAACCCAGGTCCTTGCACATTGTAACATGCACTCAACCAGGTGTGCCACCACCCAGCCCCCAAATTTTGTTTTTATTTATTTATTTATTTATTTGCCTCCTGGGTTATCACTGGGGCTCGGTGCCTGCACTACGAATCCACTGCTCCTGGAGCCTATTTTTTCCATTGTTGCCCTTGTTGTTGTGCCTGTTGTCATTGCTGTCACTGTTGTTGGATAGGACAGAGAGAAATGGAGAGAGGAGGGGAAGACAGAGAGGGGGAAAGAAAGACAGACACCTGCAAACCTGCTTCACTGCTTGTGAAGCGACTCCCCTTCAAGTGGGGAGCCAGGGGCTCGAACTGGGGGATCCTTACGCTGGTCCTTGCGCTTTGTGCCACGTGCACTTAACCCACTGCACTACCACCCGGCCCCCCAAAAATTTGTTTTTAATTAATTTATTTACCAGAGCCCTGCTCAGTTCTGGCTTACGGTGGTGCGGGGGATTGAACCTGCGACTTTGGAACCTCAGGCATGAGCCTCTTTGCATAACCATCAGGGTATCTAGCCCCTGAGATCTGTTATTTATTTTATGAGAAAGAGCGAGTGTGTGGTGTAGACAGGGAGAGGACACGGGGGTGGGGGGGAGGCAGACGTCAGCCCTGCTCAGCTCTGGCTCTGGCTCATGGTGGTGCCGGGGACTGAACCCGGGGCCTCAGGGCCTCGGGCAGGAGGGTCCTGTGGTCTAGCAGGTTCAGTTACATCCCCAGCCCTCTGCCCCCTTTCTAATTCAGGTCTTCAGAGTCCTGGGGGGACCCTCAGCAGCCCCCCGGCCCAGCCCCCAGGGCAGGAGGAGAGTCCTGGGGGGACCCTCAGCAGCCCCCCGGCCCAGCCCCCAGGACAGGAGGAGAGTCCTGGGGGGACCCTCAGCAACCCCCGGCCCAGCCCCCGGGGCAGGACAGACATACCGCCGTCAGGACGGACGAGGACTCTGGCTTGGACACGTTATGGCTGTTGAAGAAGATGGACTCTCGGTCTGAAAGGACAGAGACGGGAAGGCGGGGTGAGGGGCAGGCAGGGCGGGGGGCACTGGGCGGCGCCAGGCCGCCACAGGCCGCTGTGTCAGACGGGAAGGCGGGGTGAGGGGCAGGCAGGGCGGGGGGGCACCGGGCGGCGCCAGGCCGCCACAGGCCGCTGTGTCCGTCCGGCAGGGCGGTGAGGAGGGTCCTCGAACGGGCGGGCGCGTTCCGGGTCGGGGAAGGAAGGCGCAGAGGGAACCGGCCGGCCCGCCTCCCGCTCCCCGACCGCGGCTCCTGCAGGGGCCGGTGAGTCCTGGGACAGCGAGCGGCGGGGCCAGGACAGAGGGGCGCGGCCCCTGGAACGCCCCACCGCCTGCCAGTCCCCCCTAGGCTGGCGCCCCGAGTGGTCAGCGCTGCGGGCCAGCCGGCCGGTCAGGAGGAAGCACCTGCACCGCGTGGCCGGGGGCGAGAATCACAAAGCGCAACCCCTCGGGCTCCGGGGAGGCGCCGCTCACCACCCAAGCACCCTCCGCCAGCCTCCCAGAGGCCCGGGGCTCCCGCGGAGCGGCACCTGCTCCCCCGCCCGGCTCTGGGTCCGAGGAGCCCCGTGATCACGTAGCGGGAGGTGATTCGGCGGGGCCAAGCAGGCGGGCGGGCGGAGAGGTACCTGGCATCCTTCCCGCCCCGGGGTGCCCGACAGTCCTCCCACCGCTCCGGCCAGAGCCAGTCCCGACGGGGGGCGCGAGAGCCGGTCCTGAGGGGCAGCCTGGGGAAAATAAACGCCCGCGCGCGCGGCTTGTCAGGCGGCCCCTCGTCCTCGTCCTCACCCTCCAGCCCTCCGCTCAGGCTTGGCCGCCGACCGGCCTGCCGGCACCCAAGGGCGAGGCCCCGGGAGGCAGTGCTGCCTGGGCACGGCCACGGCCCTGTGGGAGGCTGGGGGAGCCAGCGGGCCCGGCGGGGGGGGGGGGGGAGGCGGCCAGGGTGACCGCTGGCTGACGGCCTCCCCCGGCCTGGAGACGGTCCCCGCCGTGAGGAAGGGCGTGGAAGGAAGCTGGGAGTTTCTGCCCCGACAGACAGACAGAAAGAAGCGGGTGGGCAGGTGTCACTCCAGATACGCCAGGAGCAGCGGCCCCACGTTTTCTTTTTGCCTCCAGGGACTCGGTGCCAACACCACGAATCCACTGCTCCTGGTGGCCATTTTTTCCATTTTATTGGACAGGATGGAAAGAAAGGGTGAGAGGGTGGTCCAGGAGGTGGCACAGTGGATAAAGCACTGGACTCTCAAGCATGAGGCCCCCTGCAGCACATGTGCCAGAGTGACGTCTGGCTCTTTCTCTCTCTCCTGTCTTTCTCATGAATAAATACATAAATTCTTAAAAAGAGAGAAAGAAATTGAGAGAGGACAGAGAGACACCTGCAGATCTGTTCACTGCTTGTGAAGCCTCCCCCTGCACGTAGGGAGCAGGGACTCGAACCTGGGTCCTTGAGCTTAGTACTACGTGGCCCCACGTGTGCACTGGCTCAGCCCTCAGGTTTTCCTGGGAAGTGGGGGCATGTCTGTGTGTCCGTCCACATCAGACCCCACACAGGGAGAATCACCCCCCCCAGGTAGGGGCGCCAACCTCACTCGTCAGCCTGCTGAAAGCCCGTCCCCTCCCCGTGACTTTCCCAGACTGCCGCTGCTCACAGGTGGGGTGCCTGGCCCTGGGCCCCCCAGCACCTGCATAGAGAGACAGCGAGCCGAGGCCGGCCGCCACCTGCATTTCTAGATAAAGCTTTATCGGCAGGTGGCCATGCTCCTTTGCATGTCGGGGACCGTGACAGGGCTGGAGGCAGGTGTGTGCTGACTGGCCTTTGCAGAGTCTGTGGGCCCAACTTTCTGAGTCAGTGCCCACCCTCTTACGATGCCCAAGGGTGAGAGCAGAGGCACCCACACAGGGCAGCAAGGTGTGTGTCTGCGTGGGAGCCAGGAGGCCCCTGGTCCCTTTGAGCTGGTGCTGGTGGAGGGGGCAGCCTGGGTTCCAGCTGAGACCACAGCCAGATGCCAGGACAGCAGGACACACTTGGTTGTAGAGACATCGGTGTGTGAGAACCACAAGGGCGAGGGCCGGGGACGTGGCTCAGTGGGTAGGTTGCAGGACTCAGTGGGTAGGTTGTGAGGCTCCGTGTATGCTGTGAGGACGCTCGGTCTCTCTCAGAAAGCACAGTGGTGACAACTGCAACCTCTAGGGACAGCGACCAGCATAGCAGCTGAGCTAGAAGAGCACAGGCCTTGCAGGCCCCAGGTGCTTGGCTGCTTGATGTGAAATAAATAAATTTAAAAAAAAAGTTAAGGATTTTCCAGTTACAGGAGAATCTTGTATTTTAATAGTCAACGTACTTTAGAACAATAAATAGGGGCCAGGGGGTGGCACACCTGGCTAAGCGCACACATTGCAGTGCACAAGGACCCGGGTTCAAGCTCCCGCTCCCCACTTTCAGGGGGAAAGCTTCAGGAGTGGTGAAGCAGGGCTGCAGGTGTCTCTCTCTCTCTCCCTTCCTCTCAATTTCTCTGTCTCTACCCAATAGTAAATAAATAAAAGTAATAAAAAAGAAAACTTATATAAATAAGTAAGTGGCCCCAGGGCCCCAGCAGACCTGGGTAGCGAGGCAGGTGCAGGGCCAGGCCCAGAAGATGCTCCGTCGTGGGTCCCACTGTCCTGCATGGATGGGAAGCAGGGGCAGGAGGCCCCCAGGGCTCCCACGTTGGGCGAGGGGACCCAGAGAGGCAGGTGGGGCCAGAAAGAGACCAGGGGACCGATGCCCCTTCCTCAAAGGGTCTGGCTCCCCCTGGTCACAGCTCTCGGGAAAGGTGTAAATGCAGGGGCCCGGGCAGTAGCGCAGTGGGTTAAGCACACACTGTGTGAAGCGCAAGGACCGGCGTAAGGATCCCTGTTCGAGCCCCCAGCTCCCTACCTGCAGGGGAGTCGCTTCACAGGCGGTGAAGCAGGTGTGCAGGTGTCTGTCTTTCTCTCCCCCTCTGTCTTCCCCTCCTCTCTCCTTTCTCTCTGTCCTATCAAAAATATTGAAAAAACAGCCACAGGAGCAGTGAATTCGTAGTGCTGGTACCGACTACCAGCAATAACCCTGGAGGCAAAAAAAAGTCATAAAAAGACCCTCCCTGGCACAGTGGCCTCAGCAGACGGGAGAGGCTCTGGGGACGGGCCGCTGAGTGGCCCACATGCCTGGATGCCGAGAGCGTCTCCTTAAGCTCGTTCCCTCGGCCCCACCTGCTTTCGATGGGCAAGCCCTCCGGGGTTTCCGAACTGGGACGGGGAGAGGCCCCAAGCTTCGCCCCCAGGGTCACGGGGCACCTTCCTCCACGGGGGGCAGAAAGCAGGTCTCCCTGAGAGGGAGCCAGACAGGAAGGGGGGCGTGAGGCCGGTTCCTGGGGCGCGGGTCCTGGGCTCCCACACGGCTTTCCTCAGGCGCCTGGAGACCCAAAAGGCAAGGACGTTCTCTCTGCCGTCCGCTCCGGGCAGCACTGTGTCAGGGACCGCCACGGCTGACAGGTGTCCCCTCACCCCGAGCTTCATGGGCTCGGGCGACTTCAGTGTAGAGCGCACACTACCGGCCCGCCCGGCTGCAGAGGGAGATGGACGGAAGGTCGGACCACTGGGAAATGCGGGAGGATCGCTGTTCTTTTTCAAGAACACTTTTTCCCACCTGCTGTTTGTAGAAGCTTGTTGGAAAGAACGTTTTCACGGTGATTCATCCACCGGGCTCAGCCCCCACAGAGTCCCTGAAGCGGTGCTGCCAGTGTGTTTACAAGACATGAGAGAACTGGGGGTCCGGAGGTGGCGCAGCGGGTTAAGTACAGGTGGCGCAAAGTGCAGGGATGGGTGTGAGGATCCCGGTTGGAGCCCCCGGCTCCCCACCTGCAGGGGTGTCGCTTCACAGACGGTGCAGCAGGTCTACAGGTGTCTGTCTTTCTCTCCCCTTCTGTCTTTCTCTCCCCCCCTCTCTCCATTTCTCTCTGTCCTACTTAACAACGACACCAATAACAATAGTAACTACAACAATAATAAAAAAAAAAAAAAAGGGCGACAAAAGGGAAAATATTAAAAAAAAATTTAAAAGATGTGAGAATCTTTGTCAAATCTGAAAATATCAACTTGTGAACACAGACGGAGGGGCCAGGGACACAGGAGGGTGGTAGCGCCCCAGACTTCCATGCCTGAGGGCCCGGGTTCCGTTCCTGGAACCACTGTAAGTCAGGCTGTGCGATGTGCTGGGGGCCTCAGTTTATCTCCTTCTGTCTTATGAAGATAAGTGAGTCTTGAGAGTGGCGGCAACTACGGGCCACTCTTGGATTTAATGCTGCCTTTGTTTTAAGGCACACATTCTTAAAAATCAGAAACGACAACAGGACGTCTATACCAGGTGGCCCGGAGAAGGGTCCCCGGAGGGAGCACGGCCTGGCGCCGAAGGTGAAGCAGTGGCCCGCCCGCAGGTGCCTCTCTCTCCTCCGTGTCTGTCTCTCCCTCTCTGTCTGCAGCAAACCAAAGCCAAGAAAACGCAGGGCGGCGGCAGGCGCGCAGGCTGGGGCCCCAGCGCAGTGCTGGGCAAGAGGATAAAAGGAGACGAAAACACATTGGAGCTGGCAGTGCGGCTCCACCGGAAGAGACGGGCCTTGCAGGCCTGAGGCTCCTGGTTCGAATCCCGATACCACACGTGCCAGAGAACTTGCTCTCTTGGGAAACTGAACTTCATATGAAATAAATGAATCGATATTCAAAATATCTTCACGTTTAAAAAAGTCAAATGCCAGCCCCCTTCAGTCCCCAACCAGTAAGCGTGTCTCCTGTCCGCAGACCGGCCCGTGCAACAAGCGACCCTCCACACTCTGCTCCCACACCTGGGTGGGGGTGTCCTGAACCCTGAAAACCGGAGCCTAGAGTCCTTGAGCCGAGCCCCGCCGGGGAGGGTGAGGCACACGGACGGAGGGAGGCTGGAGGCGGCAGGCTCCCGGCAGCTGCTCCATGTCGCTGTGGTGCCGAGAAAGTGTGTCGGGGCGGGGGAGGCGGGGGGGGGGGGGGGTCTCGAGGGGGTTGGGGATGGAGAGCCTCGCCAGAGAGACCCAGGCACAGCCCTGGCCGGCCACCATGCCCAGACGCGCGCCCGCCAAGTGCTTCTCCAAAGGCTGCCAGCCTTCAGCACTGCTCAGTGCCCGTGTGGGGATCCGTCAGGTGAGCCCTATGGACGCCCCCCAGCCTCCTGGGGGACCCCCGTCTGCTGACCAAACGCCTAGGGCGCCGCTCTCGGATCCGACACGCACCCTGACAAGGCTCCCCTCCGTGAGGGGTGACGGCGGTGACGTCCCCCGGCCCAGATCGGCAGGCCCCTCGCAGAGGTCCGGGCCCAGGCCGAGGCTGGGGTCAGGGGTGGGCTCACTCTGCATGCCCCTCCTCATCTCAATACCCCATAGGCCCCGGAAGTATCTGAGACGTGGGGGAAGGCTCAGCCCACTAGAGTGCACAGCCCGCCACATTGAAGGCCCTGGGCTGGAGCCCGCGTCCCAGGGAGCAGCCTGGACAGCACTGGGTGGGGGTCTTCGTGGACGGTGGGACGGTGAAGGGGTGTCTCCCCTTCCTCACTGTCCCCTCACCCCTCCTTTGACGAAAAAATCGAAAGCGGCGCCTGCGGGAGGGGGTCCTAGCTCACCTGCCGCTGACACAGGCGCGTCCCGGACCCGACCGTGGCCCCACGGAGGAAACCCACGGCCCCGGCCACCGCTTCCCGCTTCCCCCGACGGAAGGGCCGGGAGCGGCCCCGCCAGTTACCTGAGGCGCCGGCCGAGAAGTTCTTGAGGGAAGGCCTCTGCACCACGGTGTAGGCCTCGCCCACCACAAACACCTTGTAGAGCACAGCGTTGTGGTTGATGAAGCTCTGGACCACGCAGGGCGGCCGGATGGCGCTCAGGCCCTCCTGGTTGAACACGATGGCCATCTGGGGACAGGCCAGGCCCGAGTCAGGCCCACACGCACACTCACACACCCGCACACACACTCACACGCACCACCACACACACACATGCACACACATGTACGCACTCACACGCACACACACTAGCACGCATACCCGCACACTCACACACGCACTAGCACGCACACAGATGCACACACGCACTCACACACGCCCGAGTAGAGCACAAGTCCAGAACCAAGTGACGGTGGCTGCAGGAACTGATGCCACCAGCAGGTGGAGCCCTGCCCCCCACTTTTGCAGTCAGATCTTTCCAGCTGGGGGAGGGGCTCAGAGGACGGGACCCACGGGGGAGGGGATCAGAGGAGGGGACCCACGGGGGAGAGGCGAGGGCTGTGGCTGTGGGTCCCTCCACTCACCTCGTGTGAGTTGGTGCCATGAGCCACTCTGGTTTTGCAAACTGTGGGGGTGGGGGAAGAGAAAGAGGCATCAGGAGCTCGGCCCGCCACCAACCACCCCACTTGTCCGAGTGTCGCCTCTCAACACCCCTGGGGCCAAGCACCAGGCCCCTGCCCCCTGTCCCCCACGCACTGAAGGGGAAGGCCAGGCCGTTCTTCTCCAGGAGTCTCAGGGTGTCCTCCCCACGCAGGCTCGTCAGCTCCATGAAGGGCGGTGAGCAGATCCTGTCATCTGTGGAGACAGGCCCTGTCAGCGCCCAGCACCCACCTCCCCCTTCCCTCCACAGCCACCGCTGTGACCCCGCACCCCATGATCCCTGTCACAGGGACTCACACTCACACACAGGAACACTCACACCTGCCGACAGACACCTGAACACGCTCACACACACATGCTCACACACACTCACTGACACACACTCACACACAGAAACACTCACACACACTGACACACCCTCACACACAGAAACACTCACACCTGCCAACAGACACCTGAACACGCTCACACACAGGCTCACACACACTGACACACCCTCACACACATTCACACATGCACACTGACACACATACACATGCACAGACACACAGGCTCACACACACTGACACACTGACACACAGGCTCACACACACCCACACACAGGCTCACACACGCACACTGACCCCCACACACATACATGCTCAGACACACGCTCACTCACACACACCCTCACAGTGTCACCTGGAGTCCGGCCTCTCCAGGGCCATTTTGGGTTTAGAGATTCAGATTTCCACGATCAAGTATAACGTTTTCCTGGCTCAAGAAAGACCCTGCAGGGCCACGCACAGTACCTCTGGGAGTTGGCACAGTGCCCCCAGCCACACAGGCAGAAGGGGGCACACCCACACCTCCTGGGGGTCACAGGAACCCCATCCTCTCATGGAGGGCAGACACACCCAAACAGAGCAGAGTGCCCCCCACCCCACTCAGCCTTCCCACCTCCCGCCTCATTGCCCAGATTCCCCAGTCCCATGGGTGGCACTTCCCCCGGGCACCCACCCGGTGGGTTCTGGGAACCTTCTGGAGAGTTCTGGGAGCTGCGTCTTCTCCGTGAGTCAGGCCTCTCTGGGGCCCGGTGCCCACGGGGGCAAGAACGAGGCTTTGTGGGTTCCCTCCGCTTGTGTCTGCGGGCTGCTGGGTGCCACGGCCAGCCCCTCATCCAGCCTCTCCCCCAGACCAAGGGGCCTCAGGGGACGGGACACCCTGACTTCTGGACCCAGGGGCCAAAGACGCTCGGCACCCACGGACTGGGAGCAGGTCTCAAGCCCAACAAGCCGGCGCCGTCTCTCAGGAGGGGCTTCCCCAAATCAGTCTGACCCCTCCCTGTGCCCAGCGCCAAGTCCTGACCCCAAACAGGTGCAGGAGTGTTGCCGGTGGGCTCGGCACTGAGCACCGTCTCATCCTCGAAGTGCTGCCACCCGGGCCCGCGGCACAGGTGTGTGACCCAGGGGCCCCGGAAAGTGGGGAGAGCCGGCAGGCACTCAGCCTCAAGGGATTACTGGGCCGGGGGCCGGGGGTGGGGCGGCAGACACGGGGGCTGGGCTCGACCCCGCCCGGGGCGGCCCTGACAGACTCATGGACGGGCTGCTTCTGGGTCCTGCCAGCACGGGCCAGGGGTGAGGGCCGGGGGCAGCTCAGCACGGTCAAGCAGTCGCCCGAGTGCGAGGACCTGCGTTCGCCTGCCCTGCGACGGGTCCCAAGAGAGCCAGAGCGCCGTGAGCTGAGACACCAGGAGCACTCGGCCGGCCAGGGGCGCCCACGGCGGGGCTGCCAATCTCATTCCGAAAAGAGCCCCGGTTCCAGGTGCCACGGCACTGCCCGCGCCGGCCACGGCCAGGCAGGAACTCAGTGCCGGCAGGCGGTCAACACGCAGGAAGCAGACCCTGACCAAGAGGCGGTTCCGAGCGGCGCCGGCCACGGGCAGAGCTGCCGCCATGAGCCCCTGAGCCCATGCTGGGTGGGCCTGAGGCCGGAGTGGCGCTCTGGTGCCTCCCTCTCTCCCTCTGTATCCCTCTCTCCTCTCCCTCCTTCCCTCTCGTGTTAATCAATAAAGCCTTTTTCTTTAGAGGCAACACCCCCGTGCCTGTGGACTGAGGAGGGTCAAGCAGGACGATCCATTAGGGAAGTGGTGTGTCTGGTCAACAGGTGCTCTGGCGGGTGAGGACCCAGCTGGCGTGGGGGTTAGCCCCGGGCGGGCGGCCGGCTCCACCTCCCAACACTCCCCCCCCCCTTTGAAAACAACGCCTGCCTGAAACACTCTCTCTGAGGGTCTGCATTAAGAAGCAGAAGCAGAGCTCGGCCCACACAGCCCCCCAGCAACCGGGCTGGACGGCGGAGACGCACTGTGCAGACAGGATCCTGACCGGTCCTCCAGGGAAGGGGCGCGGACGCTGAGGGGGAGTGAGGAGGAGGGAGACTCAGACGTCCTGGAGAGCCACCCCAGGACCGCCCACACCAGGGAATTTTATAACAAAAGCTGACCAAGAAATTCCAGTGCTCTGGATTAGTTTCCCTCACAGAAATATGCAAAGCTCCAGGGGCCAGGCGGTGGCCCGTTGAGCACACATTACACTGGTCCCCATCTGCGGGGGGAAGCTTCACGAGTGGTGAAGCAGGGCTACAGGTGTCTCTCTCCCTCCCTTCCTCCCCCTGCTCTCTCAGCTTCTCTCCGGCTCTATCCAATAGAAAAAACAAACAGTGAAGCAAGCGCGAGGTGACAGACAGCTACCGGACGGGCGGGCCCGCTCCTGTGCGGACTACAGAGAGCTGAGCACGTGAGTGAGGAAGAGCCTCTAAGGCTGGGCAGATGGGTAGAGCAGAGCGGTATCTGCGGGGTGGGGAGGGCACACAGACCTTCGGTGACGGGAGCAGCGAAAAATAAAATAAGAAAGAGCAGGTCCTAGGTCAAACAAACAAAAGAAAACAGGTGTTTACGGAAGGAGGGAGGGAGGGAGGGAGGGAGGGAGGGAGGGAGGGAAGAAGTGGCACGCCTAGGGCGGAAGGAAAAAGGGCTGTTTAGAAAGGAGTCTGCAAAGGCCCGCGCTCACTGCGGCCCGCCGGACCGGTTTTCAGTCTGTCAGTCTGTCAGTCTGGACGGCTCACAAAGTTGAGCTCAGGATGGTCTTTCCTTGCACACGGCGCGTCGAAGTACTACGCTGCTGTCAAGAAGCTGCCCTGCCCTGTGCCGGGGAGGGGCCAGGCCGGTGGCTGGCTGCAGAGGCCCCGAGGCTGAGAGGAGGTTCCTGCGGGGAGACCTCGGTGCCCCCCCCCCCAGGCCGGCCACAGGCCCCGGGCTTCTGCTCGTCTCCCCCTCTAGCTGCACAGCGGCGGGCATGGGGCACCACCGCCCAGCTCCCGGGACCCCCACGCCCTCCCCACCAACTCCACGTATGGAATTCAGCCATCTCCTGTGCTCGAAGACGCACACGCACGCACGCACGCACGCACGCACGCACCCGTCTGTGTTCACGGACACGCCACGCAGAGGCGGGCCTACCCTTCATGTGGGTCTCGATCTCGCGGATGAGCTCGTAGGACTTGGAGCGGTCCAGCAGCGTCCGGATGGCGGGGAGGGGGTCCAGCACGACGGTCTCGGGGTGGGCGTCAATGTATTCCTGTAAGGGAGGGCGGCCGTGAGGCGGGCGGGCGGGCGGGCGGGCAGTCAGGGCGACTCGCAGGGAGAAGCAGAGTTGGCACGGGGGTGCGGCCGTGCCCAGGGCCTTGCGCAGGAGAGTCCGTCGCTCCGTCCCGCACGGCCTCCCCGTCGGGGTTTCAGTGACCATCACCCCGTGAGATACAGGTGGGGGCAGAGCACCACTCTGGGGGCAACCAGGAGCCTCAAGCACGTGAGGCCTGCGCTCTGCCTGCCGAGCTGCCCCACGCACAGAGAAAAGCAAATCTTTCAAAACGGACCATGGCAGCAGCAGGAGGGCTGAGCTCAGTGGCACGAAGAGGCCAAGCGAGGACGCAGACGAAGAGAGCAGAGCAAGCCCACTCCGGTCGGCCGGTCGGTCGGTGGGGCTGACGCCTGGGTGAGACTCGCTCGGACCAGTGAGGGGTCAGGGCCTGGGACCCGTCAGGATGGGGGGCCCTCCACGCGGCAGCCTCCGGGCCCCGGTGCTCGCGTGGACAGGGCTCGCTGACCCGGCCGGCGTCCGGCCAGCACCACGGGGGAGCGAGAGGAACGGGGACCGAGGCCGGGCCGGGCAGCGCTCGCGTCCACGGGGAGCAAGGGGCGGTTATTTCGACAAGAACTGGACAGCACGGGGAGCAGAGTGCTTCCAGGGAGATGACACGGGGTCTCGCCCGGCCGCCAGGCGCCTTTCCGCAGCCAGGTCAGCGTGGCCAGAGCTCTGACCCCGCTCCCGCGTCCAGGAACAGAAGCAGCGAGGGGTCGGGCGGGGTGGCTGGAGGAGCCGAGCGCGAGGGAGGCCGCTGGGCATCGTGCCCCAGCCCCGCTGGTCTGCTCAAGGCCTGGCCCCCAGCACCTCTAGGACCTTGAGGACAGTGGGTGACAGGCCCTGGGGGGCCACACCAGGGTGGAGCCAGTGTGCCGGTCGGTCAGTCTTTAAGTTTCTTCTAGAGGGAGTGAGGGAGGGGGAGAGGGAGAAGAGAGGGAGAGGAGAGGGAGGGGGGAGAGGGGGAGATGGAGAGGAGAGGGAGGGGGGAGAAGGATAAGGAGAGAGGGAGGGGAGGGGGAGAGGGAAGAGGAGAGGGAGATAAGGGTGAGAGGGGGAGAGGGAGAGGAGACAGAAAGGAGAGGGAGAGGGGGAGACGATGAGGGGAGAGGGAGGGGAGGGGGAGAGGAGAGAGGGAGCAGAGAGGGGAAGGAGAGAGGGAGGGGAGAGGGAGAGGCAGAGAGGGAGAGAGTGATCCCAGCACCAAAGCCTCTTCACTGTGGTGGGTGGGCCTGAACGCGGACCCACCAGCTATTTCTCTGGCCCCAGCAGTGTCTGTAAGAGGAAGCGGGGGACAGACACAGGGAGAGGGCCCCACAGAGGCCCTGAAGACACACATGGGGGCACACTCACCACCTGCCCCAGAGGAAGCCGGGAAGACACCTGACGGGTGTTCAGGGGCTCTTCCCTCATTTGTTTTGAGGTGCAGATTTTCACCAATTAAAAAAAATTTTTTTTGAGGGGGGCAGGTGATGGAGTACCCAGTAGAGTGCACATGTTATAACGTGAAAGGACCTGGGTTCAAGCCCCCGGTTCCCGCCTTTGGGAGAAAGCCTCACAGGTGATGGAGCAGGGCTGCAGATGCCTCTCTCTATATGGACACTCCTCCCCTTCCCTATCCATCTCTCTATATATCAAATAAGTAAAATATAAAAGGAGGTGATGGAGCAGGGCTGCAGACGCCTCTCTCTATATGGACACCCCCCCATCCCTATCCATCTCTCTATATATCAAATAAGTAAAATATAAAAGGAGGTGATGGAGCAGGGCTGCAGACGCCTCTCTCTATATGGACACCCCCCCCCATCCCTATCCATCTCTCTATATATCAAATAAGTAAAATATAAAAGGAGGTGATGGAGCAGGGCTGCAGACGCCTCTCTCTATATGGACACCCCCCCCCATCCCTATCCATCTCTCTATATATCAAATAAGTAAAATATAAAAGGAGGTGATGGAGCAGGGCTGCAGACGCCTCTCTCTATATGGACACCCCCCCATCCATCTCTCTATATATCACATAAGTAAAATATAAAAGGAGGTGATGAGGCAGGGCTGCAGACGCCTCTCTCTATATGGACACCCCCCCCATCCCTATCCATCTCTCTATATATCAAATAAGTAAAATATAAAAGGAGGTGATGAGGCAGGGCTGCAGACACCTCTCTCTATATGGACACCCCCCCATCCATCTCTCTATATATCACATAAGTAAAATATAAAAGGAGGTGATGAGGCAGGGCTGCAGACGCCTCTCTCTATATGGACACCCCCCCATCCCTATCCATCTCTCTATATATCACATAAGTAAAATATAAAAGGAGGTGATGAGGCAGGGCTGCAGACGCCTCTCTCTATATGGACACCCCCCCATCCATCTCTCTATATATCACATAAGTAAAATATAAAAGGAGGTGATGGAGCAGGGCTGCAGACGCCTCTCTCTATATGGACACCCCCCCCATCCCTATCCATCTCTCTATATATCACATAAGTAAAATATAAAAGGAGGTGATGACGCAGGGCTGCAGACGCCTCTCTCTATATGACACCCCCCCATCCATCTCTCTATATATCACATAAGTAAAATATAAAAGGAGGTGATGGAGCAGGGCTGCAGACGCCTCTCTCTATATGGACACCCCCCCCATCCCTATCCATCTCTCTATGTATCAAATAAGTAAAATATAAAAGGAGGTGATGGAGCAGGGCTGCAGACGCCTCTCTCTATATGGACACCCCCCCATCCATCTCTCTATATATCACATAAGTAAAATATAAAAGGAGGTGATGAGGCAGGGCTGCAGACGCCTCTCTCTATATGGACACCCCCCCCCATCCCTATCCATCTCTCTATATATCAAATAAGTAAAATATAAAAGGAGGTGATGGAGCAGGGCTGCAGACGCCTCTCTCTATATGGACACCCCCCCATCCATCTCTCTATATATCACATAAGTAAAATATAAAAGGAGGTGATGAGGCAGGGCTGCAGACGCCTCTCTCTATATGGACACCCCCCCATCCCTATCCATCTCTCTATATATCAAATAAGTAAAATATAAAAGGAGGTGATGGAGCAGGGCTGCAGACGCCTCTCTCTATATGGACACCCCCCCCCATCCCTATCCATCTCTCTATATATCAAATAAGTAAAATATAAAAGGAGGTGATGGAGCAGGGCTGCAGACGCCTCTCTCTATATGGACACCCCCCCCCATCCCTATCCATCTCTCTATATATCACATAAGTAAAATATAAAAGGAGGTGATGAGGCAGGGCTGCAGACGCCTCTCTCTATATGACACCCCCCCATCCATCTCTCTATATATCACATAAGTAAAATACCTCTCTCTATATGACACCCCCCCATCCATCTCTCTATATATCACATAAGTAAAATATAAAAGGAGGTGATGAGGCAGGGCTGCAGACGCCTCTCTCTATATGGACACCCCCCCCCCATCCATCTCTCTATATATCACATAAGTAAAATATAAAAGGAGGTGATGGAGCAGGGCTGCAGACGCCTCTCTCTATATGGACACCCCCCCATCCATCTCTCTATATATCACATAAGTAAAATATAAAAGGAGGTGATGAGGCAGGGCTGCAGACGCCTCTCTCTATATGGACACCCCCCCCATCCATCTCTCTATATATCAAATAAGTAAAATATAAAAGGAGGTGATGGAGCAGGGCTGCAGACGCCTCTCTCTATATGGACACCCCCCCCATCCCTATCCATCTCTCTATATATCAAATAAGTAAAATGTAAAAGGAGGTGATGGAGCAGGGCTGCAGACGCCTCTCTCTATATGGACACCCCCCCATCCCTATCCATCTCTCTATATAGCACATAAGTAAAATATAAAAGGAGGTGATGGAGCAGGGCTGTAGACGCCTCTCTCTATATGGACACCCCCCTCCCTATCCATTTCTCTCTATATATATCAAATAAGTAAAATATAAAAGCACATCTTTAAAAAGGTTTTATTTCTATGAGTAAGAGACGAGAGAGGCCAGCTCTGGTGTGGAGTTAGAGCCAGGGATTGAACCTGGGTCCTGACACTGCAGGCCCTATGTTCCAGCCACCAAACTATCTCCCCAGAACACGCCATTTTCCAGGTTTGAGAGATTTATTTATGTCTGTGAAGGAGAGAGTCAGTGAGCCCAGAGCCCTGCTCAGCTCTGACACATGGTGGGACCAGGGGCTGAACCTCTGACACATGGTGGGGCCGGGGACTGAACCTGGGACCTCAGGCGCACAACCTCCCCGGCTTCCTGTGGCTGCAAGCCGCTTCCTGTGTGGTTCCTGCTTGCTGCCCACAGGGCATCAAACTCCAGCTCTTCGGGCCCGCGGGGCAGCCTGCAGGGCAGAGGCCAGAAGGCGCCACGTGCTGCTGGGCTACTCACTCTGTCAACAAGGCGTGCTCGGGCGGGCGAGCCGAGTCTGCCCTGGCACCTGGCTGGCTCACACGGAGGCCGAGACGCCACCTCCCCCCAGCCGCCTGGACTTCTCTGCAGCTGAGAGCACTTCCCCCTCCTCAAGGGCGGCAGGCACGCCTGTCAGGAAAGACCTTCACCCAGGGGCAGGGCGAGCTGAGAAGTGTCTCAGGCCGGAGGCCACCCAGTCCGGCTCTCGCCTGGGCAGACAGCCAGAGCCCCCCACAGGGGCAACCGGTCTCGGCAACAGAGGCGCCCGCTGAGGCTGCCCGTCTGGGACCCTTGCGCAGCCCACAGCTTCACTCCTGGGGGGTTACCCCCACACAGACCCCGTTTTCAGAAAGCAGTGGCTCGGGGCCCAGGGGAGAGGAGGCGCGGGTGGCCCAGTGGCAGAGTAAACATTACCTTCCATGCAGAGGGAGGAACAACGGGGCAGGGAAGTTCAGCAGTGCCACACACACCAGGGCTCGAGGGGCTGTGGGGAGTTGGCGGGGCGCAGGGTCCTGGTCCCCAAACGTGTTGGGGATGGGGTAGGTGGTCCTTCTCTGCAGGGGCTGCGCTGTGGAGAGACGCCCACGAACACGAGTGCAGGCTGGGAGCAGGCACCTGGGCCCGGCGTGGGTGAGGGTGGGGGCGTCTCGCTTCTCTTCCTGCTGTCTCTGTCTCTCTCGCCGTCTCTGGCCCCCTCTGGAACTGGGCCAGGAAGGAGGCCCAGTGGTGGCCAGGCTGGGGACGGGCTGGACAGGTGGACAGAGGTGGCCCCGGTTTCCCAGTGCTGTGCCCGCAGGGAGGGGCAGCTGTACCCAGCGGGCCTCAGTCAGCAAAGCCTGCTGGCCACTTTGGTCACTGTGCTGGTCAGCAGTGGGGAGACGCTCTTAGCACCTACTGGGGGGTGCCGTGGAGCACCCCAGGGTGCAGGGACAACCTCCTAACAGCCAGCCAGCGGGTGACAGGCATGGGGACACCCTGCTGCTGTGGACACAGCATGTCCCCCACGGCCCTTCATCTACGTGCCTGGTGACAGTGCGTCAGACTTGCAGTCCAGGGGCTCAGAGGTTCCGGGTTCGATCTCCTGCACCACCACAAACAGATGCACAGTGTTCTGGGGTCTCTCTCTCTCTCTCTCTCTCTCCTTAAAACCAAATAAATTAGGAGTAGGGCGGTAGCGCAGCGGGTTAAGCGCAGGTGGCGCAAAGCGCAAGGACCGGCATAAGGATCCCAGTTCGAGCCCCCGGCTCCCCACCTGCAGGGGAGTCGCTTCACAGGCGGTGAAGCAGGTCTGCAGGTGTCTGTCTTTTTCTCCCCCTCTCTGCCTTCCCCTCCTCTCTCCATTTCTCTCTGTCCTATCTAACAATGAGGATATCAACAACAATAATAACTACAACAGCAACAAAAAACAACAAGGGCAACAAAAGGGAAAATAAATATTAAAAAATTTTTAAAAAATGAATAGATTTCTTTTTCCTCTTCTTTTTTTCATTTTTTAAAAGCCCCGGGGGTGGTGTTGGCAGGTGGTGGCCACCTGGTTGAGCACACACACTACAGGGCACAAGGACCCAGGTTCAAGACCCGGCTTCCCCCCTGCAGGGGAAACTTTGCGAGCAGTGAAGCAGGGCTGCAGGTGTCTCTCTGTCTCTCCCTTTCTCTAGCTCCCCCTGAACTTTCAATTTCTGTCTGTCTCTACCCAATAATAGATAAAATTTAAAGAAAATTAAAGATACATAAGTAAGTAAGTAAATTAATAAAAGCCCTTGGTATTTCAAAAACCAGCTGGGCTCTGGCCTGTGCTGAGTCCTGAGTGACCCCACACGGGGGCGCAGCCGGCGGCTGGACCAGAGCTCAGGCTCCCAGGGCCACCCTCCCACCGCCGTGGAGTCCCAGCTCGGCTCCTCCGACAGAGGGTCACACAGCCTGGGCCACCCTGTCCTCCAGGGGAAGGCCTGCAGACGGCGAATGACAGCCGAGGCCCCAGCCCCCACACCCCAGGCAGAGGTGACTCACAGGCAGGGCCCACGGCAACAGGCAGATGGCCCAGGGAGTGGCCGGCCACGGGGCAGGGTCTGTCCCCCAGGCCGGGGTCACCGCTCCTGGCCAGCACCCCATCCCCCAGCGTCCGCAGCCAGTAGGCAAGCCCCTCCGAGGCCCTCCCAGACGGCTCTGCGTCTGGGTCCGGCAGCTGCCGCCCTGCAGGGGCGCGCACACACTTCACACACATGGCAGGCCAGGGCCTTGCTCCTGCACCACACCACCGAGCTGCCTCCCTGGCCCAGTTTCTCACTCACCCTTTTCCAGAGGGGGTGGGGGAAGAAAAGAGACAGCACAGCACCCCCCCCCCATCCATGGGCCTCCCCTGGTACAATCCATGATGCTCCCATGTGGTGCCAGGGCTCAAACCTGGGGCCTGGTGCACAGCAGTGGTGTCTAGCTGGTGAACCATCCCTGGCCCTGAGGCACATCTGAAAAGAGCCAAAGCCGCCATCTGGGCTCTGCCATGTTCTCACTAGGGACTTGGCAGGCCAGAGAGGCCTCGGTCCCCACTGGTGAAAAATGAGGCCATGGTGCCTGCCTGGGTGTTTGCTTTGCCACTGGCGTTATGGCTGGGGCTCAGGACCTGCAGGAGTCCACCCCCACTGGCGTTATGGCGGGGGCTCAGGGCCTGCAGGAGTCCACCCCCACTGGCGTTACGGCGGGGGCTCAGGGCCTGCAGGAGTCCACCCCCACTGGCGTTACGGCTGGGGCTCAGGGCCTGCAGGAGTCCACCCCCGCTGGCGTTACGGGCGGGGGCTCAGGGCCTGCAGGAGTCCACCCCCGCTGGCGTTACGGCTGGGGCTCAGGGCCTGCAGGAGTCCACCCCCGCTGGCGTTACGGCTGGGGCTCAGGGCCTGCAGGAGTCCACCCCCGCTGGCGTTACGGCGGGGGCTCAGGGCCTGCAGGAGTCCACCCCCGCTGGCGTTACGGCTGGGGCTCAGGGCCTGCAGGAGTCCACCCCCGCTGGCGTTACGGCTGGGGCTCAGGGCCTGCAGGAGTCCACCCCCACCCTTTTTTCCTCCTCCTTTTTTGATGGAGGGTGAATGACAGACACACAGACGGAGAGGGAGGAGAGAGACAGAGAGGAGATACCCGGCGGCCCTGCTTCACCGCTCATGGAGACTGTCGGTCGGGCCTAGTCTTCCTGCAAGGAATTCTGGGATCCCCCACGGGCCAAGTACGATGAAGGCAGAGCCAGCAGCCACCTTCTGGGGCGAGGTGACCCCTCAAACCACCATGGCCACCACGTCCTCCTCTGGCCCTCCAGCAGCCCCCCTCCAGCAGCCCCCCGCCCAGGGCCCAGAGACTCGGCCTCTGAGTCGCCTTCCTGATCTGACCAGAGGTCCCAGGACACCAGCAGCTTTGTTAGCTCGGTCCCCACACCCTGCAGGGGGCAGCACTGGTGCCGAGGGTGGGCAGCAGAGCCCAACTCCTTGACGCCC
Organism: Erinaceus europaeus; assembly: GCF_950295315.1. Taxonomy (NCBI): domain Eukaryota; kingdom Metazoa; phylum Chordata; class Mammalia; order Eulipotyphla; family Erinaceidae; genus Erinaceus; species Erinaceus europaeus. The sequence goes on from NC_080183.1 coordinate 531,835, forward strand.
ACCTGGCGGATGGCGGAGGTCAGTCCACACTCCCAGCCACCCTGAGAGGGGCCACGGGCGGCATCCGGGATGACTGAGGTGGGGGGGGTGCACAGATCACCCTCTCCTCTGTGGCCGAGACAGGACACAGTCACAGTCGTGGTGATGACGGGCCACGGGGAGCTAGCCACAGCAGGTGGAGAGCAGGCCTCAACAGCGAGGAGCGGAGGACAGCAGCGGGAAACCCAGAGAAGGGGCAAGGTGCTGTGACTTGGCCCGAGTCCAGTGGGGACAGGAACCCCCGGCCACCGCCCAGCAGGGCCTCTCGTCCCAGCAGAGCCACTCCTATCACTGCCCACCCAGCTGGCAGCTGCGGGAAGTGGCCTCGTGTCCCCCGGGACTGGGGGCAGCGCCAGCACCCAGCACGGTCCACAGGGCTGCCTCCCTGGGGTGCTGCTCCCCAGACCCAGGGGTGGGGAGGCGGGGGAGCTCAGGCTGCCCCATCCCCATGTCCTGCCAGCTCCCCCAGAAGGCACACTTTCCCGGGCGGGGGCCCTGGTGACTGCATTCAGCAAACTGTCACCTGGACTGGGGACCCGAGGAACCAGCGGGGAGAAGGAACAGCCGTCAGGCCAGGCCTCGAGCACCGCCCCCAGGAAGGCTGTGTCCCGGCACTGCACCCCCTTCTGGAAGCTCCCCAGCCACACTGGCAGGTGGGCGGATGCGGGAGAGAAACTTCCTGCTCCCAGAGACCCCAGCCCCGGGGCAGGCACCCTCCTGCCACCCCTGCAGGCAGGGCCCCAGGGACCTTTGCCCGGGCTTTGCGCTGATAAGAGCCGGGAGAGGCTGTGGCTCCAGGCTGCCGGCTCCTCAGGGCAGTACAGCCGTGAGTCACCTGGGAGTCTCCCAGCCAAGCCCTCCAGAGGCCAATAAAATGGAGCAGGAAAGAGAGCTGGAGGGAGAAACGCCTCCGTGATGACTGGCTGGGCCACCCCTCTACCTGCCCACCAGCAGCCAGCTCAGGGGCCCCTCCTGCTCTGGGGCCTGTGGGCAGACAGACAGACAGACAGACAGGGTCCATCGTTCTCCGACCAGTCAGCTCCAGGTCACTTCCCACAGGACCTGCCCAGGTCAGCTGTGCAGGGCGGAGAGCTCCCTCGGCCCCCGGAGTGGGGGAGCCCTGGTGTGGGCCCAGCCCCATGGCTGAACTGTGTGCACCCTACTGTGTGCGTCAAGCCCCCATGTATCTGAGTTAAAAAGCAGCCAGCAGTGGGGAACTCACACTTGTGAGAGCTCCCTGCTATGCAAGATAAAAAAAATTAAAAAAAAAAAAAAGGCCAGGCTAGCAAGCCCAGGCCCTGGGTTCTGTGCCCCACCTCGGCCCCATCCTCCCCCACACCCCAGCCAACGCCCCGCGAGCTTGTCCTGGGATCTGCCAGAGACAGCACGACCAAGGCCACGTGCGGTCTATCTAGCCGGGATCTGAACTTGAACCTCTGCGTGTGTGTGTGTGTGTGTGTGTGTGGGGGGGGGAGGTGGCCAGGTCAACCTAAGGGCACAGCCCCTCCCTGCCTACACCCCGGCGCCTGCCAGGCCCTCTCCACCTGTCCCCTACCCCGCGTCTCCTCTCTTCTGGGACGCGTCAGTCTTTTCCCAAAGGACCGTCCCAGTCACAGAGCAGCCTGGTGCAGGCTGCAGAGAAAGCGTGACCCCCAAACACTGGCCTGGGGCTACCTCGGCCACTGAGGCTGCTGGGAGTGTCCCCCGGGTGGGGCTGGATCCAGGGGCCCAGCCAACACCTCCTGTGGCTTTAGTCCAGGACGCGGCTCTTACACAGGGAGCTCAGCAAGCAGTCTCCCTGCCCCCATCTACCCTTAACCTGTCTGAGAATGAAAGGAGAGAGACAGAGCTAGTTAGGCACACACACTACAGTGCACAAGGACGCAGGTTCAAGCCCACACTCCCCACCTGCAGGGGAAAACTTTGTGAGCGGTGAAGCGAGGCTGCAGGTGTCTCTGTCTTTCTCCCTGTCTCCCTCCCTTCTGGATTTCTATCTCTATCCAATAAAGGAAACGGAGGGCTCGAACTGGGATCCTTGCACCAGTCCCCGTGCGCTTAGCCTGCTGCGCTACCACCTCACCCCCTTTTCTTATTTCTTTTTTATTAGTGATTTAATAATGACTAGCCAGGCCGCAAGATCACAGGGGACAGCTCCACACAGCTCCCACCACCAGAGCTCCGTGTCTCATCCCTTCCACTGGAAGATCCCCTATTATTCTTCATCCCTCTGGGAGGCTGGGCCGACATTCTCTATGGGGAGCAGAATGGGGGTTCTGGCCTCTGTAACTGCTTCTCCGCTGGACATGGTCACCCCCCTTTCTGAACCTGTGTGATTTCACTGCCTCCGGCAGATTCGTCTGTCTCCCCTTTTGCTCTCAGACAGAGACAGTGAAGGGAGAGACAGAGAGACGAGAGACACCACAGCATCCTCCACTGCTCGTGTGCACGGGGTCCCCATGTGGGGTCAGGGGCTCGGACCCTGGGCCTCGCACAGGGCAAAGGGCACACTCCTGGGCAAGCTGTCTCCCAGCTCCTCCCCAGCTTTCCTCGCAGGGCCGGGAGCAGAGGGAAGGTCCCGCCTCACATGCGGGAAGAGACGGGGTCTGACTCTGTGGAGGAGGGCAGGGGCCAATCCTGGTGGCTGCGGCCATCACTCACACAGGGACAGATGGGCACAGGCCTGGTCCTCAGAGGCAGGAGCTGGGGTACCCCAGCTGACAGGAGGGGCCCAGGGTGCAGGTAGCCACTGCGCCAGGCGCCCACAGGACCTGCACCGGGCAGGCCCCTTCCCAGACCAGGCCATGGAGCTGGGTCACAAGAAGGCCCCTGGGCACCGAGCCTGTGTCCTGGCCCGCGTGGAGGGAAAGCTGTCGGCTCCCGTTCCCCAGTCTCAAGACGGCACAAGTGTCCATGCATCACGCCAAGCGCCAGCCCTGGCCACCCCGCCCGCCACACCTTCTCATGACTCCTGCTGAGATGCGACGGAAATGGGACTGGGTAGAGCCTGGTGGGCGGCCAGCAGGCGCCCCCCCAACCCGCCCCACTCACCTGGAACCTGCCCCCCCAACTCACCTGGAACCCACCCCCCCCAACTCACCTGGAACCTGCCCCTCCCCGCCCCACTCACCTGGAACCTAGCCCTCCGCCCCACACACCTGGAACCCGCCCCCCCAACTCACCTGGAACCTACCCCTCCCCGCCCCACTCACCTGGAACCTGGCCCTCCGCCCCACTCACCTGGAACCCGCCCCCCCCAACTCACCTGGAACCCACCCCTCCCTGCCCCACTCACCTGGAACCTGCCCACCAGCTCCAGGGACTGGCCACCGTTCTGGTCGGCTTCCAAGATGACGTCGGTCAGCTTGTGGATGATGACGTCCAGGGGGCCCTGCTCCTCGATGGGCCGGCTGAGGTTCAGCTGAGGGACACAGGGCACTTGGTCAGGCTGGCGCCCGAGGTCCCTTCACGCAGCCGCCTGCATCCCTGCAGCCCCGCGGAACCCACGGTCCCGGGAAAGGCGGATGGGAGCCCCGGGAGGCACCACCCAGACCCCGGAGCTCCTCCTCTGGGGCAGTGCCCGCATCTGGACTCCTGTCCCCGACCCCACGTCCCCTGGGGACTGACGGCCACACGGGCCGAGCTCAGGGAGAGGCTGTGCCTGACTGCCTCATGTGACAGCGCTGGGGCTGAGGCTTGCTCTTCTTTCTTTTTTTTAAGTATTTTTATTTTATTTATTTATTCTCTTTTGTTGCGCTTGTTGTTTTATTGTTGTAGTTATTATTGTTGTTGTCGTTGGACAGGACAGAGAGAAATGGAGAGAGGAGGGGAAGACAGAGGGGGAGAGAAAGACAGACACCTGCAGACCTGCTTCACCGCCTGTGAAGTGACTTCCCTGCAGGTGGGGAGCCGGGGTTCGAACCGGGATCCTAATGCCGGTCCTTGTGCTTTGCGCCACCTGCGCTGAACCCGCTACGCTACAGCCCGACTCCCGAGGCTTGCTCTTCTTTGCCATCTGACAGCTGTGTTTCTGATACTTATCTAGTTATGAGACAGAGACAGAAGAAGGAAGAAAGAGTGGCCCGGGAGGTGGCGCAGTGGATAAAGCATCGGACTCTCAAGCATGAGGTCCTGAGTTCAATCCCCGGCAGCACATGGACCAGAGTGACGTCTGGGTCTTTCTCTCTCTTCTCCTATCTTTCGCATAAATAAATAAATTCTTTTTAAAAAAAGAAAGAAAGAGAAAGAAAACAGGAGAAAGGGAGGGAGGGAGGGGAATAAATAAACACGGGAGAGCAGGGCCGTGAGGCGGCGCCCCACCAGGGCTGCATGGACGTGCCAGGACAGGCAGCAAGTCTGGGCAGAACTGCAGCCGGCCAGTGCCAATCGGGCCTCTGAGGGTGCGGGCCAGGCCTCGGCGCACACGGGACGGGAGTCACCGCCACCCCGTCAGGACACGCACGTGTGTTTCCTAGAGTACAGGGTCTGAGATCAGGCACCCCAGCAGCCAGAGCGGCGGCGGGCATCACCTCACCGCAGAGGGAGCGCGGCCTAGGCGCTGGACTCCACGCTTCCTGACCGCCAGGTGCCAGGGCCTGGCCACCTGTGTCTGTGGGCCCAGCTCTTAGCAGTGGTGGCAGCAGCCTGGTCCCTGGCTGACCCCAGGGTCTCAGCAGAAGCCCCCCACCCAACCAGCGGGCCCCTTTGGGGGTCAAGGAAGCAGCAGAGGCCCAGGAGCCCCAGGAAGCTCAGGTCCAGGGGACGAACTCCGCTCACTCCGACCCTCGAGGGACAGTCCTGCCTTCCAAGCCCAGGACGGGGGGGGGGGGAGAACAATAAGGAGAGCAAGAGAGAGGGAGAGAGAAAACAAGAAAGAGAGAAAGAGAGAGGGGGAGTGGGGAAGGGAGAGGGAGAGAGAGAGAGGGAGAGGGAGAAAGAGGGAGAGAGGGAGTGGGACAGGGAGAGAGAGAGAGAGGGAGAGAGGGAGAGAGGGAGAGAGAGAGGGAGTGGGAGAGGAAGAGAGGGAGAGAAAGACAGAGAGAAAGAGGAAGAGAGAGAGTGGGAGAGGGAGAGGGAAAGAGAGAGAGAGGGAGAGGGAGAGAGGGAGAGGGAGAGAGAGAGAGGGAGAGGGAGAGAGAGAGAGGGAGAGAGGGAGCGGGACAGGGAGAGAGGGAGAGAGAGGGAGTGGGAGAGGGAGAGAGGGAGTGGGAGAAAGAGGGAGAGAGGGAGTGGGACAGGGAGAGAGAGGGAGAGGGAAAGAGAGAGAGAGGGAGAGGGAGAAGGTGGTGGTGCAGGCAGACTAGAGCCTGGAAGCCGCCCAGCCAGAGCCTAGACGGGCTCCCACAGGCAAGGCCCCAGCTCAGCCTCCAGGCTCAGAGAGCCTCCCGGCAAAGCCAGCTCCTGTCTATTTGGAGGTAGAAAATGGGACCGATTAAGGCCCCGGGTTCGACCCCTGGCCCCGGAGGTAGAAAGCAGGACTGTCACTACGGCTCCATGCTCGCCAGCACAGCACTCTGGCCACGGTGCCACCTCAAGTCATTTCTTAAAAAGAGACTGGCTGGGAGTGGGCGGTAGCGCAGCTGGGTAAGCACAAGGACCGGCGTGAGGATCCCGGTTCGAGCCCCGGCTCCCCACCTGCAGGGGAGTCGCTTCACAGGCGGTGAAGCAGGTCTGCAGGTGTCTGTCTTTCTCTCCCCCTCTCTGTCTTCCGCTCCTCTCTCCATTTCTCTCTGTCCTATCCAACAACGATGACAACAATAATAGCCACAACAACAATAAAAAAATTTAAAAAAACAGTAAGGGCAACAAAAGGAAAGAAATGGCCTCCAGAGGCAGTGGTGTGTGGTGCAGGCACCAGAACCCCAGCAATATCCCTGGAGGCGAAGAAAAGAAGGGAAAAAAAAGATATTTATGCCTACCATTAATACTGCATGACAGAAAGATCTGTCCTGCTTGGGGGTCGGGCGGTAGCGCAGCAGGCTAAGCACACATGCGCAAAGCGCAAGGTTCCCGGTTCGAGCCCCCGGCTCCCCACCTGCAGGGCAGTCGCTTCACAGATGGTGAAGCAGGTCTGCAGGTGTCTGTCTTTCTCTCCCCCTCTCTGTCTTCCCCTCCTCTCTCCATTTCTCTCTGTCCTGTCCAACAACAACAACATCAATAACAACAATAAAAAACAACAAAGGCAACAAAAAAGGGAATAAGTATTTTAAAAAATATTTAAATATATATATCAGCCCAGGTGAGGGAGACAGCACAGGGTTCTGCAAAAGACTCTCCTGCCTGAGGGTCTGAGGTCCCAGGTTCAATCCCCAGCACCACCGTCAGAGCTGACCAGGGCTCTGGAAGAGGAAGGGAAGAGGGAGGGAGAAGGAGAGAGAAAGGGAGGAGGGGGAGGGAGAGGGAAGGAAGGAGAAAGGGTGAGAGAGAAGGGAGAAGAGGCTGAGGGAGAGAGGAGAGAGGGAGGGAGGGGGAGAGAGCCCGAGGGGGCCGGGTTCCAGGGGTGCCTGTCCTGTCCTGACTTGGCCTGTGGACTGAGCAGCGGGCCCTTGGCGTGCGGGTGGGCGGTCGTGCTCTGGACGCCGCCTCTGTGTTTCCCAGACGCTTTTCTGCCAGTTAAACCCTCTCACAAGAGGCAGCTCTGGACACACAGCAGCGGGTCTGGCCGAGGCCGGGAGCCAGGGAGAGACACCCAGGACTGGCGTGAACTGCAGGGCGCTCACTCCTCCCCAGAGTGCCCCGGCCTGAAGGGCTCATGTCCCCAGAGAAGGAGGCAGGCCAGGCTTCCCCCTAGGCTGGAAAGGGGAGGGAGGCACCGCAGGGTGCAGAGGCGGCGCCGAGTGGACGTGGGCCTCAGGCCCCCGGGCAGTGCCACAGCACCAGGGAAAGCTCCAGGGCTCTGCCAGCCCCGCTCTGCCAGCCTGGCTCTGGGAAAGAAAAAAAACAAAACCAACAACAAAAAGAAGCAAGTGCCCGGCTGGTTCCAGGAGCACCATGGGAGAGAGGGCAGGGTAGGGCAGAGGAGGGCCCTCCGGAGAGGAGGGTGAGGGGTGGGGAACGAGGGCAGGTGCAAGAGAGAGAGAGATGGGAAGAGAGGGAGAGAGAGAGAGAGAGGAACGAAGAGAGAGAAGAGGGAGGGAGAGAGGGAGGGAGAGAGAGAGAGAGAAGGAGAACTGGGAAGAGGGTGAGTGAGAGAGAGGGAGAGAATGAGGGAGAAAAAGAGAGAGGGAGAGAGAGAGCGAGGGAGAGGGAATGAGAAAGAGAGGAAGACAGAGTGAGAGGGGGAGAGGGGAAGAGGATGAGGGCAAGAGAGAGCGAGAGGGCGAGAGGGCGAGAGGGCGAGAGAGAGAGCGAGAGAGAGGGCTTGAGCTGTGGGCGGCTGGGGCACATACCCGCCCTGGTGCCAGGCACCCGCCTCTCTGCCCTGCGGGGACCCTTCCCTTTCCAGCCTGGGGGAAACCTGACCTCCCTCCCAGGTGTTTCAGGGCAAAGAGCCCTTCAGGCCGGGGGCATCTGAGGAGACCAACTGTGACGCCCCTCAGAGGAGGAGGATGGGTGGACGCCCTCGGAGGCTTGGGGCTGGGGCACAGGGGACAGGGGGACATCTTCCAGCTCTGGCCCCAGCCCCGGAGGCAGCTTCCCGGGGACTGGCCGTCCTCTCCCCAGGGGGACCAGGAACATGGCGTCTCAAGGGGCCGAGGGCACCGACCGGGCATCCGAGTCACGCCAGCGGGCGGGGGCTGGGGGGGAGGCCGAGGCTGGGCCTCCGCCTAGGGGAGCAGGCAGCCGGGAACAAGGGCCCACTGTTCCGGGCCGCAGCACCGGCGGGAGGGCTGGGACCCTGGCCAGCGGGCCCGGTGGCCTGGCCGCAGAGTCACCCCTGACTCCCAAGGAAGTGGCCGGGGCCAGAGGGCCTCCCTCCCCATGCGGCCTAGCCCCAGGCAGGGCACAGAAACGCCTCCCCCCACCCCACCCCCGCCCTTCCTGGGCTGAGCTGAGCTGGGGTCTCGGCCTCAATTTCCCCACTGTGAGGCCGAGACGCTGCCAATCTGTTGCTTGCTGTTGCTGCTGGGGCTTGGCGCCTGTGGGGTCCCTCCCCTTTCTTTCTCCTTCAGACTGAGCCAGAGACAGGTGGACAGAGAGACAGAGAGACCCCACACACTGTCCCTCTGCCTGTGGAGTCCATGTGCTGCTGGGACTCGCACCGGGTCCCTGCACGGTGAAGGCTGCGCCCTGCTGGGTGTGCCGCCTCCCGCCCCCAGGGTCTCCCCTCTGGTCCCTGGGGCTGTAGCGTGGATGCTGGGTCTGAGAGCCACCCGAGGGTGCTGGGACCCGGCGACCACCCTGCATGCCCGAGCAGCAGACGCAGGTGTGGGCTGGGGGCTGTCAGGGTCACACCCACACAGGGAGAGGGAAGCTGGGGTTCCCCGGACCCTCTGTGGGTGCAGGCCCTGGGGTCCCCAGACAGCGAGCCCTCACTGACCCTCACTCCTAGACGGGGCAGGGGCTTGCCCCCGGCCTCACTTACAGGCTGAGGGTAGAGAAACCCGTACAAGGTCCCGGCACCTCCCGCCACCGGAATCGAACGCGCGGCACCTCAACTGTCTGGGGCTGTGAGCACTGCTCTGCCCGTTACTGTCCCCAAAGGAGACTGTGCAGGGGGAGGGAGGGAGGGAGTCCAGGCGGGACCCCAGCTCTGCCCCACACGGTCAACAGGAAGCAATCAGGTCCTGGAGACACAGAAACCCAGGCCTGGCTGAGGCAGGCTGGGAGCCTCCCCTCTCCTGAGAGAAGAAACAGTCAGGAGGTGTGGAGCTGCCTAGCCCGCCCACCAGCCGGCCATCACTGGGTGGCCTGGGCTCCGGGGACCTTCCGCAGGCGGGCGTGGGTGCGTGGGGGAGGGTGCTCCCCCACCCCCACCCGGAGAGTCAGCAACACTCCTTCCTGGCACTCACCGGATCCCTGCCCCGTGGAAAGTTCCCTGACACTCAGTCTGGAGCGACCTGGCATGAGCCAGCGCTGGGCGCTGCAGACAGTGCGCAGCCGAGATGGGACGGCCGTCTCTGCTGTGACAGCAAGGGTCACAGGCTAGGCTCGGGGACACCGAGTGACAGGGAGGCTGGGGCAGCCGCCGAGGGACAGGGCCCAGCTCCTGCCGAAGGCAGATGACTGACCTCCAGGCCACGGGGAATCCCAGGTCCCCGACTGTCCTTCTGTCCCTTCTCCCACGACGCCCGGGGGTGGTGTGTGTTCTCAGCTCCTCTGCGAGTTCAAGTGCTCTCCCCGGCGGACGGAGGCAGGGAGGTGGGCACTGGGTCTGCCTGGTGCTCTGAGCCCCCAGTGGCCAAGGGACCGGGGCAGGGCCGCCACCTGCCATGTCTAGGCAGCCCCGGTGATGGTGACAGCCTGGCGGATGACTCTCATTCCCAGACGCCTCCACCAGGGTTCCTGGGGAGGCCGGGGACTGGGACCACCTGGCCCAAGGCTGGTAGGTGGGGCCCAGCACCAGCCAGCTACCCAGTGGCCTCTGCCCCAGACAGGGCGGGGTGTGTGTCACAAAGGCTCCCCGACCCAGTTCCCCCATTTCTCCGAAAAGGGGCTTCCAGCTGGTGGGGTAGCGGGAAGCAGGGGCTGGGGCAGGAGTGTCACCCGTCCCGTCCAAGGTTCCAGGAACTTTCACGTCAATGTCACAACGAGCGGCCGGGCAGCGAGACCCCCTCACAAAGGAGGCTCCCCGGGGCAGCCTGACCCCACATGCCAGGGCTGGGAGCCAGGCTCAGAGGCACGGTCTGGACATGGACACGGCGGCTGTGCCCTCTGACCCAGCGAGGCCCTTCCAGGACCCCAGCCTGAGGGGAAATGGACTGGCAGAACCGAGGAATCGACCAGGTCCGGGAAGCGGCCAGAAGGAACCCTCAGGCAACAGCCCGGTGAGAAGAGCGGGCCTCCACCCCCCACACACACACAGGAGGCACCAGCAGGGGCGGCGCGGGGATGGTGCGGGGGCATCCTGAGTCTCTCCATCTTTCTCACTCGCCTGCTCTCTCTCTCTGTAAGGAAACAGAACAGCGCAGCTGTGCTCCGGAGGCAGCCCTGCAGGACTCTGAGGGCCACACGTGTGCAGGACCTTCGGCTCGCCCCCTGCACCCAATCAGACATAAAACCCGCCAGGAGGGGGGCCGGTGGTAGCGCAGCGGGTTGAGCGCAGGTGGTGCCAAGTGCAAGGAACAGCGTAAGGAAGGATCCCAGTTCGAGCCCCCGGCTCCCCACCTGCAGGGGAGTCGCTTCACGGGCGGTGAAGCAGGTCTGCAGGTGTCTGTCTTTCTCTCCCCCTCTTTGTCTTCCCCTCCTCTCTCCATTTCTCTCTGGCCTATCCAACAACAACAACAACTATAACAACAATAACAATAACAACCACAACAAGGACAACAAAAGGGGGAAAATGGCCTCCAGGAGCAGTGGATTTGTAGTGCAGGCACCGAGCCCGAGCGATAACCCTGGAGGCAAAAACAAAACAGGCAGCCAGGAGAACAGGACCCCTGGGCACAGCTACCACCAGAGAACTCGGAGCCACGAGAGGACGGGGCGAGCTGTACGGAGAACAGTGTGGACACGGGGGCTGGGGGACAGCACAGTGGTTCTGCAAAGACTCTCCTGGGCGAGGCTCTGAGGTCCCAGGTTCAATCCCCTGCACCACCATCAGCCAGAGCTGAGCTTCCTGACACAGATCTTCCTGGACTCTTGCACCTGGTTGCTTCTTGGGCACAGCAGGAAGGTAGCTCAGCCGTCGGAGCGCAGGACTCGCCTGTCAGGACTCTTGCTTACAGGGCCGCTTCCCACCTGGCCGTAGCGCCAAGGCCAAGGCCAGCCCTTCCCGGCCACCTGCCAGGCCCCTGGGAGGGGACTCGAAGCATTTACTGACTCCCGTCTCTGGCACACCGCTTGGCGCCCCTTGGCGCCCCGGCCTGGCCTCAGGGCTCTCTCCCACCCGCCGAGTCCCGGACAGTGGCGTCCCCAGGATTCTCTGCCTGTTTCTGGGGCGTCTGCAGACCAGCTGGGGGAAGCCGTGGCTCGCTGCTGGAGCTCATGTCACAGCAAAGGTGACGACAGACAGCACAGTGGAAACTGAAAGGCACAGAAGGCTTCGGACAAAAGCAAGGCGGCAGGAAAGGGTTACGGCCGGCCCGCTCACAGACAGACAGACACACAGGGGCACCAACCCGGGGGCGGGGGGCACGCTGGAAATCGGTCACTGAGAGCAGAATGCCGGGGGCAGGGACAGCTCTCCCGCAGGCCGCAGCCCTGGCTATGCGTGAAACCCCAGGGCCAAGCCTGGCAGCCTGTGGGAGAGCCATGGTGCCAGGCAAGCTCCAGAGAGGGCGGAGCCCCGCGTGCTGTCCCTCCCCTGCCCGTGTCTGAGGCTTAAACAGCCGTCTGCAGATGGCGGAATCTCGTGTGTTTGAGGCCCCTAGAAAAAACAAACAAACGACCAAAAAAGACAACTGGGGTTGGGCTGTCTGCTGTAGCAGCTTTAGCTTAGTGCTGCGGAGTCCACGGCCAGCCGGGGACACCTCTCTGCCCAGGCCGCCTGTCGCTCGCACCCAGCGCCAGGCAGGGGGTCTCAGCGAGGGCAAGGGGCAGCTGTGACCGGAGCCTGAGCCGTCAGCCACAGGGTCTGCAGCTTTCTCGTCGGTGAAGTGGAGCAGAGGGTGCCACAGCCGGCACTGCCCCAGAGGGTGCGGACGGGTACTGAACACCTCAGCCCGGACCCGCACCCACACTGAGCTGACTCCTGGAGGCGGAAGACTCACCACCCCTCCACCTGGGACTCGAGGGCAGAGAGCGATGTGCCCAAGGTCACTGCCCGCAGGTCACGCCCCCCGGCGCCCACGCCAGCCACATCCTGGGTGGGGATCCTCAGGCTCCCCGAGTGAGTGCCCCTGATTTGGACCAGGAGTGCTCAGCTCTCTAGAGCAAAGGCCTGTGCGGAGCCCACGAGCAGAGTCCCCGGACAGAGAGACGGAGGAGAGTATCTGGGCCACAGAGGAGACAGGCAGCCAAGCCCGGGAGGCCTGGCCACAGGGACGTCCAGCTCCCAGTTCCAGGCAGATCCCCTTGTGAGGGGACACGGGGGTCCCAGAGGCCCACCCTGGGGCCAGAGGGGAAGGCGTTCTGCCTGCACGGCCCGGGGGCTTCAGAGAGCAGACTGGCCCAGACCCTGACTCCCTCCTCAGTGTTAACCGGAAGCCGTGCCCAGGGCCGTGTCCTCCGCTGACCCTCCGCAGCCCCCGCAGAAATGTGCAGGACAGGAGACGAGCGGAAGCCCATCTGACAAGCTCCCAGGACACAGAGCGCGGCCGTCCGCTCAACCGGGGAGAAGGCAGAGGCCGCCGGGTCGCCGGCACACCAAGATGGCCGTGTCCCTGTCTTCTCTAGACGTCAGCTTGCGGGGTGCAAGAGGGGCGCGGAAGGACTCCTGCCTCGCACGCACGGCTGCATTCTGTCCGTCTGTCCATCTGCTCACCTATCCACTCGGCCAGCCAGCCACCAGCCACCCACCATCCATCCATCCACTTGTCTGTCCATCTGCATTCCATCCATCCAGCAGCACTCATCCACTGCCTACACACTATTCACTCATCCACCCACCATCCATCCATCCACTCGTCTGTCAGTCCACCAACCACTTACGCGGTAGTTACTGCGAGAAGGTATTTTTGTCTCTCGTAAAAATGACCAGAAGTTGAACAACAAAAGTAAAAGCCTCCAGGGAAGAATGCAGAGTCACAAAGTCCCCGGGGAGGCCGGAGCAGGCATCTGCCTGAGGCGAGTCCCCAGGACTCAGTGCTCGGTAGGCCGGGAGGGAGGGAGGGACGCGCAGAGTCCTTGAAGTCACCCGCTCAGCCACGTCCTGGAGGGGCACGTGGTGACCAGCGCCTGGCCCGGCCCCCCCAATAGCCCCCACTGGCCGGTGCCCCGTGCCGGTGCAGCAGCTGCTCTGGAGGCCTGGAATCAGAGACGCCCAGGGACGCCCCGGGGAGAGGCCCGTCAGGGACCCAGAAGGGCCGTCCGACCTCTTCAGGGATGGCGGTGTGAACTCCCCAGGGCCGACATTCAGATCTGCGGGTCCGAGTCTGCTGGGGCCGTGTCCCGTTAGCGCTGTGATCGAGAAGGCGGGAGGGGGCCCGGGGCGGCTCCAAGTCTGGAGTGGCCACATTGGCACAGGGTCACAGGGCACAACTCTCTCCCTTTCCCCAGTAGGGAAACTAAAGGAACCCCCCACACCCCCAGGAAACTAAAGGAACACAGAGGCTCGGTCAGACAAGATGCGGGGTGGGGAGCCGGCTCAGCAGGTGGGGGCACGGCTACCACCCGCACGCAGGACCCTGGGTGCCACTCCCTGCCCTGTGCGAGCAGCAGGGATGGTGCAGCAGTGCTTCTCTCTTTCTCCCTTTCTCCTCTTCCCCTTCTCCCCCCCTCACTCTCCTCTCTCTCTCTCATCAAAGCAGCTGAACGGGGAGTCTGGGTTCACCTCCACGGCAGAGGAAAGTGTGATCTGAGGAACACATCCCCGGTGGGGTGCCCAGTGAGGGCACCCAGGCAGAGCATGGCCACCGCACGCCCCACAGTCCACTGCCCAACACTTTCCAGAAGGTTCTGGAAAACGAGGACCGAGAGGCTCCTGAGCCTTGGATCTGACCCAGAAAACTCCCCTCTGAGCTCCTCCGTGCCGCCTCCTCCAGGGAGGCACCCATCCGGGTGATTTTCTAGGACTTTCTGCCAGGAGGGACATGGCAGGTGAGCCCTCGGGACAGCCCAGACAGTCCTGACAGGCACCCCCTCCCCGCCCCCTAGGAAGCCGAAGACCAGAGGGCAGGGGTGCCTGCCGGCCCCTCCAGCTGCCAGGAGACACTTGCCCACCGCATCCCAGACTGGGTGCCACCCTCACCCTGGCCTTGGTGGCGCCTCCGCCCAGGGGGTGAGGATTCTCCCATCTCAAAGCTCAGCAGCTGGGCACAGTGACCCAATTCTCTCGCTCCGGGATCAGGACCAAAAACGTGGGCTGCCCATCTCCATCAGTGCCCCAAACAGGGGCTGGGAGGAGAATCAAGGGGAGGGGTGGTGCTCCCACCCCAGCCACGGGGCTGGGGGGTTCAAGACACAGTGCAGAGCCTCCTGGCCACCGACAACCACTGGCGCCCCACGGTGCTCTTTTCCTGTGGGTGGGGTGGGCCCGCCAGCCGTCAGGGTTGTGTCAGGGGGCTAAGGAAGAACCTCCCTGCCAGCCCCCCACCCCAGGGTCCTAGCGACACCTATGCTCCCACAGCCCACAGCCTTCAGTGGGACGGGCGCTTGCTCCTGAGGGGTGGGGACTGCCAGCCTGGGAACAAGCGTTATCCACTGTCTAGTTCATATATTTTTATTTATTATTGAATAGAGACAGGCAGAAATTGAGAGAAGGGGGAGATAGAGAGGGAGAGAGGCAGAGACACCTGCAGCCCTGCTTCACCACTCGTGAAGCTTCCCCCTGCAGGTGGGGACCAGGGGCTCGAACCCGGGTCCTTGTGAGCTGTGACGTGAGCACTTAGCTAGGTGCCCCCCCCCCCCCGGGCCCCACTGTCTGTTTTCACAGAGAGGCCAGAGCACCTCCTCAGCTCTGGCACAGGGTTCCGTCCACAAAGCCACCAAGTGCAGGGGTGTGGGGAGGGTCAAAGGCACTTTTCACTCCCCTCAGCCGCCCTCCACCCTGACAGCCACAGCCACACCCCACCCACACTCTGGATGAGGTCAGAGCTGCTGTGACACCCTCCACCCACGACACCTGCCGAAAGGACACCCAGAGGGCCTTCTGGTGCCCGGCCACCAGGTCTTGCAGAGAGATAAAGCCCAGGGCACCTGGCTTGTGTGCCCGAGCCCCCAGGCCCCAGAGGCCTCAGGTGCCATCCCCAGTGCCTCGTGTCGGGGCTGAGCAGGGCTCTGTCCTCTCCTCTCTGAGGCAGAAATGCGGGGCTGGGCGGTGGCACACCCAGTTAAGCACACACAGCAATAAGCACAGGGCTCAGGTTCGAGCCCCCGCTCCCCACCTGCAGAGGGGACACTTTGCAAGCAGTGAAGCAGGCCTGCGGGTGTCTCTCTATCTTCCCCTCCCCTCTCAATTTCTCTTTCCTATCAAATAAAATAAAAAAAAAATTAAATTAAAAAAGGAAAAAAATCGCTGGGAGTGGTAGACTCTCAGAGCCGCACAGAGCCCAGCAGTGACCTGGGGGGCTTCACAGGACGGGACAGACAAACAGACACCTGCAGAACTGCTTCACAGGACAAGACAGACAGACAGACACCTGCAGAACTGCTTCAGAGGACGAGAGAGACAGACAGACACCTGCAGACTTGCTTCACAGGACGGGACAGACAGACAGACACCTGCAGACCTGCTTCACAGGACGGGACAGACAGACACCTGCAGAACTGCTTCACAGGACGGGACAGACAGACACCTGCAGACCTGCTTCACAGGACGGGACAGACAGACACCTGCAGACCTGCTTCACAGGACGAGAGAGACAGACAGACACCTGCAGACCTGCTTCACAGGACAGGACAGACAGACACCTGCAGACCTGCTTCACAGGACGAGAGAGACAGACAGACACCTGCAGAACTGCTTCACAGGAAGAGAGACACACACCTGCAGACCTGCTTCACAGGACGGGACAGACAGACACCTGCAGAACTGCTTCACAGGACGGGACAGACAGACACCTGCAGACCTGCTTCACAGGACGGGACAGACAGACACCTGCAGACCTGCTTCACAGGACGAGAGAGACAGACAGACACCTGCAGACCTGCTTCACAGGACGGGACAGACAGACACCTGCAGACCTGCTTCACAGGACGAGAGAGACAGACAGACACCTGCAGAACTGCTTCACAGGAAGAGAGACACACACCTGCAGACCTGCTTCACAGGACGGGACAGACAGACACCTGCAGACCTGCTTCAGAGGACGAGAGAGACAGACAAGACACCTGCAGACCTGCTTCACTGGACGAGACAGACAGACAGACACCTGCAGAACTGCTGCACAGGACGAGAGAGACAGACAGACACCTGCAGACCTGCTTCACTGGACGAGACAGACAGACAGACACCTGCAGAACTGCTGCACAGGACGAGAGAGACAGACAGACACCTGCAGACCTGCTTCACAGGAAGAGAGAGACAGACACCTGCAGAACTGCTTCACAGGAGGGACAGACAGACACCTGCAGACCTGCTTCACAGGACGAGACAGACAGACAGACACCTGCTTCACAGGATGAGAGAGACAGACACCTGCAGAACTGCTTCACAGGACAAGAGAGACAGACAGACACCTGCAGACCTGCTTCACAGGAAGAGAGAGACAGACACCTGCAGACCTGCTTCACAGGACGGGACAGACAGACAGACACCTGCTTCACAGGATGAGAGAGACAGACAGACACCTGTAGACCTGCTTCACAGGACGAGAGAGACAGACACCTGCAGACCTGCTTCACAGGACGAGAGAGAGAGACAGACACCTGCAGACCTGCTTCACAGGACGAGACAGACAGACAGACACCTGCTTCACAGGATGAGAGAGACAGACACCTGCAGAACTGCTTCACAGGACAAGAGAGACAGACAGACACCTGCAGACCTGCTTCACAGGAAGAGAGAGACAGACACCTGCAGACCTGCTTCACAGGACGGGACAGACAGACAGACACCTGCTTCACAGGATGAGAGAGACAGACAGACACCTGTAGACCTGCTTCACAGGACGAGAGAGACAGACACCTGCAGACCTGCTTCACAGGACGAGAGAGAGAGACAGACACCTGCAGAACTGCTTCACAGGACGAGAAAGACAGACACCTGCAGACCTGCTTCACCGCCTGTGAAGCGACTCCCCTGCAGGTGGGGAGCCGGGGGCTCAAACCAGGATCCTTATGCCGGTCCTTGCGCTTCATGCCACCTGCGCTTAACCCACTGTGCTACCGTCCGACTCCCTCCTTTTGGTGCTTTTTTAACTTCTCTCATATTTATTTCTTTTGGTAACAGAGAGATTGAGAGGGAGAGGGAGAGAGACACACACCTGCAGTCCTGCTTCCCCCCTACAGGTGGGGAGTGGGTCTGGAAGCCAGGTCCTTGTGCATGGTGGCGCACGTCCGTGGCCTCCACAGCCATTACTGCTCAGTGGAGATCTATCTGGGTGGGGTGGGGAGAGCCGAGCACGCTGCTCAGCCCTGGCGTCGGGCGCGAGGGTCGAACCCGGGGTCTCTGGGGGCCCCACACCAGGCTGTCTCCCCAGCTGAGCTCATCACAAGTGCTGACTGATCCCACAGGCTGGGTGGGCGCGTGCGGGGTGCCCCTGGGGTGGGTGGGGTGGGGGAGCTCCGCCCACAACCTCAGGCTGGAAGAATGCTCCCCGCGGCCACCGTTTATTCAACTTCAAGTGGGGCCAATCCGAAACGGGTTGTTTATCGTCCCAGTTCACTTTATACTTCTGCTCAGTCCCCCACAAGCCGCTGCAGTGCGTCTGTATTTATTGAACCTGTCAGGCTTGTTTATGGTGCAGAGGGCCTGGCGCCCATGTTTGTGGGCCGTCGCCACGGCAACACAGGGCCGCTCCGAGGGGTGCGGAGGGAGGGATACGGAGGGTTCTGGGACAGGCCGGGGTGCCCATGAGAACCTGTGGCCACCAGGGTCCCTTCCTGGTTTACCTCACCCCGTGCCCTCATGCTGAGTGCTCTCGGCCTGAGAGGGGAGAAGGGGAGGGAGAGGGAGGGGAGAAGGGAGGCAGAGCAGGAAGGTCCAGCTTAGGAAGCTCTCCCTGTGCGGAGCGTCTCCTGGCCCCTCTCTGGCCCTGCCGTTGGGGCCTTTGTGAACGCCCCAGCTGCTCACCTGCCGGATGTCACGCTCCTTTCCAGAAACCCAGAAAGCAGAAAGAAAATGGCTGAGACACAGATGAGCACAGGAGGCAGCCGAGAGTGCGCCTCTGGGCCTGGGGTCCGAGGCCGGGGGTCTCCTTCCTCTGAGGCCACCCTGACCAGAAGCC
Organism: Erinaceus europaeus; assembly: GCF_950295315.1. Lineage (NCBI taxonomy): Eukaryota > Metazoa > Chordata > Mammalia > Eulipotyphla > Erinaceidae > Erinaceus > Erinaceus europaeus. The sequence continues at coordinate 549,954 of NC_080183.1, forward strand.
AGCACCCGTTCACTGGGGACACTCCCCAGATTAAAGGGGCAGGGTGTGCGGCCTCTGGCCTGGAGCTGACTCAACTGACACTTAGGGTGCCCGGGGGTGTCTGAGTCGACACTTTGAGAACCTGGGGGGGAGTGTCTGAGCCAACACCGTGGGGACCATAGGCAGGGTCTGAGCTGACACCATGGGGACCATAGGCAGGGTCTGAGCCAACACCGTGGGGACCATAGGCAGGGTCTGAGCTGACACCGTGGGGACCATAGGCAGGGTCTGAGCTGACACCGTGGGGACCATAGGCAGGGTCTGAGCTGACACCGTGGGGACCATAGGCAGGGTCTGAGCTGACACTGTGGGGACCATAGGCAGGGTCTGAGCCAACACCATGGGGACCATAGGCAGGGTCTGAGCTGACACCGTGGGGACCATAGGCAGGGTCTGAGCTGACACCGTGGGGACCATGGGCAGGGTCTGAGCTGACACCGTGGGGACCATAGGCAGGGTCTGAGCCGACACCGTGGGGACCATAGGCAGGGTCTGAGCTGACACCGTGGGGACCATAGGCAGGATCTGAGCTGACACTTGGGGACCATAGGCAGGGTCTGAGCCAACACCGTGGGGACCATAGGCAGGGTCTGAGCCGACACCGTGGGGACCATAGGCAGGGTCTGAGCCAACACCGTGGGGACCATAGGCAGGGTCTGAGCTGACACTTGGGGACCATAGGCAGGGTCTGAGCCAACACCGTGGGGACCATAGGCAGGGTCTGAGCTGACACCTTGGGGACCATAGGCAGGGTCTGAGCTGACACCTTGGGGACCATAGGCAGGGTCTGAGCCGACACCGTGGGGACCATAGGCAGGGTCTGAGCCAACACCGTGGGGACCATAGGCAGGGTCTGAGCCAACACCGTGGGGACCATAGGCAGTGTCTGAGCCGACACTTGGGGACCATAGGCAGGGTCTGAGCCAACACCGTGGGGACCATAGGCAGGGTCTGAGCCAACACCGTGGGGACCATAGGCAGGGTCTGAGCTGACACCGTGGGGACCATAGGCAGGGTCTGAGCCGACACCGTGGGGACCATAGGCAGGGTCTGAGCCGACACCGTGGGGACCATAGGCAGGGTCTGAGCCGACACCGTGGGGACCATAGGCAGGGTCTGAGCCGACACCGTGGGGACCATAGGCAGGGTCTGAGCCGACACCGTGGGGACCATAGGCAGGGTCTGAGCCGACACCGAGGGGACCATAGGCAGGGTCTGAGCCGACACCGAGGGGACCATAGGCAGGGTCTGAGCTGACACCTTGGGGACCATAGGCAGGGTCTGAGCTGACACCGTGGGGACCATAGGCAGGGTCTGAGCTGACACCGTGGGGACCATAGGCAGGGTCTGAGCTGACACCGTGGGGACCATAGGCAGGGTCTGAGCTGACACCTTGGGGACCATAGGCAGGGTCTGAGCTGATACTTGGGGACCATAGGCAGGGTCTGAGCTGATACTTGGGGACCATGGGCAGGGTCTGAGCTGACACTTGGGGACCATAGGCAGGGTCTGAGCTGACACTTGGGGACTAGGGGCAGGGTCTGAGCTGACACTTGGGGACTAGGGGCAGGGTCTGAGCTGACACTTTGGGGACCAGGGGCAGGGTCTGAGCTGACACTTGGGGACCATGGGCAGGGTCTGAGCTGACACCTTGGGAACCATGGGCAGGGTCTGAGCTGACACTTGGGGACTAGGGGCAGGGTCTGAGCTGACACTTGGGGACCATGGGCAGGGTCTGAGCTGACACTTGGGGACCATAGGCAGGGTCTGAGCTGACACTTGGGGACTAGGGGCAGGGTCTGAGCTGACACTTGGGGACTAGGGGCAGGGTCTGAGCTGACACTTTGGGGACCAGGGGCAGGGTCTGAGCTGACACTTGGGGACCATGGGCAGGGTCTGAGCTGACACCTTGGGAACCATGGGCAGGGTCTGAGCTGACACTTGGGGACCATAGGCAGGGTCTGAGCTGACACTTGGGGACTAGGGGCAGGGTCTGAGCTGACACTTGGGGACCATAGGCAGGGTCTGAGCTGACACTTGGGGACCATAGGCAGGGTCTGAGCTGACACTTGGGGACTAGGGGCAGGGTCTGAGCTGACATCTTGGGGACCATGGGCAGGGTCTGAGCTGACACTTGGAGACCATAGGCAGGGTCTGAGCTGACACTTGGGGACCATGGGCAGGGTCTGAGCTGACACTTGGGGACCAGGGGCAGGGTCTGAGCTGGCACTTGGGGACTAGGGGCAGGGTCTGAGCTGACACCTTGGGGACCATAGGCAGGGTCTGAGCTGACACTTGGGGACTAGGGGCAGGGTCTGTGCTGACACTTGGGGACCATAGGCAGGGTCTGAGCTGACACTTGGGGACCATAGGCAGGGTCTGAGCTGACACTTGGGGACTAGGGGCAGGGTCTGAGCTGACATATTGGGGACCATGGGCAGGGTCTGAGCTGACACCTTGGGGACCATAGGCAGGGTCTGAGCTGACACTTGGGGACCATAGGCAGGGTCTGAACTGACACTTGGGGACCATGGGCAGGGTCTGAGCTGACACTTGGGGACCAGGGGCAGGGTCTGAGCTGACACTTGGGGACCAGGGGCTTGGTCTGAGCTGACACTTTGGGGACCAGGGGCAGGGTCTGAGCCGACACTTGGGGCCCAGTGGGTCTTCATCCCAGTGGCTCCTGCTTATCTCTTGGAAGGTGGACTTGTGGGCCCTCTTCTCGAACCCGGACCCAGAAGCCAGAGAGGTAGTGCTCTGCCTGCACCTGGGTGTGTGGCCTTGGCTCCCGGGGGAAACTGAGGCCGGGCAGGGGCACACGGAGGGAGACTCATGCACCTCAGTGCTGGATAGGGGGGCTGTGGTCGACTCTAGCGGGGTGGCTCCCAGCTGGTGCTCAGCCCAGGGACCACAGCAGGCTCAGCAGAGCCCGGTAATGAGGGCCTGGCTTGCAGCTCCAGGGTCCCGGGTTCGACATCCGATGCCACCCGTGCCGATAATGATCTGCCCCCCCCCCCAACAAACACGTCTTGAACTAGAAGCAGGGGCCAGGTGGTGGCGCACCTGGTTGAGCGCACATGTTTTAGTGCACAAGGACCCGGGTTCAAGCCCCTGGTCCCCACCTGCAGGGGGAGAGCTTCATGAGTGGTGCAGGTGTCTCTGTCTCTCTCCCTCTGTCTCCCCCACCCTCTCGATTTCTGTCTCTATCCAATGAAGATGATAATTTTTTAAAAACAACAAAGCTAAAAGCAGAACTGGAATGAGCGAGTCCCTGTGCGGGCCGCGAGAGTGTTTTCCAGAAAGCCTTCCTCTGCTCACTTCCTCCGCAGCTCACTCTGCCTCAGCCCTGAGCAGACCACCAACCAACCGACGGCCTTTAGGCATCTTCCACCAAAGCTTCACACCCGCGAAGGTGTTGCCCCCACCTCCTTCCCAGGAGGCTCCAGGCACCACCCAGTTGCCGCCCCAGCAGACGAGGCCGAGGCTTGACTGGGGGCGTCCCAGGGCCCGGTGCTGGGATCTTCGCTTAGTTTTGGATGGAGGCATTGACTGGGGCTCTGTGTGCCACATGGCACCACTACTCCTGGTGGACTTTTTATTTTATTTTTTATTTTTTTCCTCCAAGTATTGCTGGGGCTTGGTGCTTACATTACGAAACCAATGCTCCTGGAGGCCATTTTTTCCGTTGTTGCTGCTGTTGTTGTTGGACAGGACAGATAGAAATGGAAAGAGGAGGGGAGTCGGGTGGTAGCGCAGCGGGTTAAGAGCAGGTGGCGCAAAGCACAAGGACCGGCATAAGGATCCCAGTTCGAGGCCCCAGCTCCCCACCTGCAGGGGAGTCGCTTCACAGGCGGCGAAGCAGGTCTGCAGGTGTCTGTCTTTCTCTCCCCCTCTGTCTTCCCCTCCTCTCCATTGCTGTCTGTCCTGTTCAACAACAATGGCATCAGCAATAAATACAATAAAACAACAAGGACAACAAAAGGGAATAAATAAATATTTGGAAAATATATATTTTTTAAAAAAGAAATGGAGAAAGGAGGGGAAGACGGGGAGAGAAAGACAGACACCTGCAGACCTGCTTCACCGCCTGTGAAGCAACTCCCCTGCAGGTGGGGAGCCGGGGGCTCGAACCGGGATCCTTATGCCGGTCCTTGCGCTTCGTGCCACCTGTGCTTAACCCGCTGCGCTACCGCTCGGCCCCCACGTATTTATGTTTAAAAGCACTGCTTAGCTGTGCTTCATGGAGGTGCAGGGAACTGAACCTGGGAGCTGGGTGACTGAACACGAGGTCTCCACGTCAGACTTTGCTTTAGCTGCAGGGTGGGGGTGGGAGGATGCTGGGAACCGGGCCTGTGGCGCTGCTGAGTTGCTGGGTGCGGGCGGGCGGGGCCGAGTCCCAGGTCTCTAGGGGCCTGCTCCCACCCTGGGGGAGAACCCAGTGTTTTCCAGCACCTTTGGCTGAGAGTGGGGAGAGGCACCTTAGCCTAGTCTGTGCTGGCTCCCTGCCACCCGCGGTGCCACCTGCTGGTCTCCCCGGGGTGCCCGCCTGACCAAGCCCCTCCCCTCAGCACCCACCCAGGGTGTTGCGTGCGGCCCTGCAGGAGGGTGAGGTGCCCCCACTTTGCCAGCTGCCGTGGGCCCCCCACTTTGACGGCTGGTCCAGGACCCTGCTGTGGGAGGGGAGACGACGGACAAGCCCTTGCGCCAGGCCAGCTCTGTTCCGGCCACAGGGTCTGACCATACGTTTACAAGGACGACAGGGCCACTGGGCTCTCTTGCCAGCGCCCCCCACCCCTCACGGCCGGGCAGCCCAGCCTCCTTGTGTAAACGCGGCCACCAGTTTGCTTCTATTTAAGGCAGTGAAGAGACTTCCTCCAGTACCCAGCCGCCCCAGCCCTGGCTCCAGGGCTACTCCTCAGTCAGCGCCTGCACTTAACCCACTGGGCTACCGCCTAGCCTCCCCCCCCCCCCGTTTTTCTCTTTACAGAGACAGAGAGAGATACGGGAGGAGCCACCACAGCCCCGCTGCACTAGCTATGAAGTTCCCCCTTTCTGTAAGAGCACACGCCGCTGTGAGCCAGGCCCCTGTCCTCGGCCCTATCCGCTCAGCCCCCGGCCCTGCTGGGCGCAGCCACTGAACCCTCGTGCAGGTTGGGGGCTGCCCCCACTCACTCACTTCCGGCCTGAGCCGTTGGAGCTCTTGCTCACAAGCAAGGTACAGGGAGGGCTCCGGGACAGGCCTCGCAGGCAAACCCAGCCTCCCAGTGAAGTTCTGTTTTTTTTTTTCTTTTTTAAAATTTATTTTACTTTATTTCATAGTAAGAGCTAGAGACCAGAGCCCTGCTCAGCTCTGGCTCCCGGTGGCTCCGGGGTTTGAACCTGGGGCCTCAGCCGCAGGCGTGAAGGTCCTCTTTTAAAAATTTTTTTAAATTTACTATTATCTTTATTTATTGGATAGAGACAGACAGAAATCAAGAGAAAGGGCGGTAGAGAGGGAGGGAGAGAGGCAGAGAGACACCTGCAGGCCCGCTTCACCACTCGTGAAGCTTTCCCCCTGCAGCTGGGAGCTGTGGGCTTGAACCCAGGTCCTTGCACACTGTAACACACGCGCTCAACCAGGTGCGCCGCCACCCGGTCCCGAAGGTTCTCTTGTGTCACCTGCACGCCGTGTCCCCTGCCCCACCACTGCCGTCTGCCGCCCTGTGCTTGGTGAGCCGGACGCGTGGCTCTCTCTCTCTGGAGCACCCGAGGGGGTGGGGGTCGCCCGGGCTGGAGGAGGGGGCAAACGCAGCTCAGGCCCTGGTGCCATCAGCCTGGGGCCCCAACAGCCTGCCGCCTTCTCTGCAGAACAGAAACTGGCTGGGGCCCAGGGGCTCCCCCTGCCGCTGCCGGGGCGGCTCTGGCTTCCTGTGAGCAGCTGGCTCCCTGAGCTGCCTGCAGAGCGGGGCCCGGGTGCGAGAGAGAACTCCACACCCTGTCTCACGTGGAAGGGTAGGAGGGGCTTTCAGAGAAAAGTCCCCGGGGTCAAGAGGTGGGCTGTGAGCTGCAGGTGCACTGCGGGTGCGCACGGGGGCTGGAGGCTGCGTGGACCCCAGCTCGGAGCAGCCTGTGGCCCCCGGAGGTGACGTGCGCCTGGAAGCTGGGTCTGAAGCAGCCGCAGGCCTGTATGTGGCGCTTGGTCTCAGCACCGGCCCTGCCCGTGGCTTTGCCCCAGGTGTCACCGGCCACCACCCCAGCTGCCAGGCTGTTTCTGGGCTCAGCCAGCAGACCTGTCAGATTTTTAAGATTGCTTTCCTTGACCTTCTTTGCGTCGCGATCTTTCAAATCACCTGACTTCTGAGACAGACTGTCAGCACACCTCACCCTCCACCAGCCTGTCCCCTTCAGCCACGGCAGGGCTGGGTCCCAGGGCTGGGTCCCCTCCCACCCCCCACCTTAGAGGCCTCGAATCTCGGCTGTGTGACCTCAAGGCCGCTTGAGAGTCACAGAGAGCGAGAGGGAGAGACAGCGCAGCCCCGGAGGCTCCCCAGGTGCCTTGCCAGCTCCCAGGTGGTGCCAGGGCCGGACCAGGTACCCTACCTGGTGAGCTGTCTCTCTGGCCCCCAGCTGGGCCTGTGTGCAGAGACCCTGCCCTCCCTGGCCACTGTCCTCTTGTCTCTGGAGTTCTGGGTCCCCAGGGGGCTGTGGCAGCTGTGACTCGGGGGTCCGCCCCAGGCCCTCATGTGGACGGCGCCGCGCAGCCCTGGCTGGGCCTCTGGGCTGGGCTGTCCTGGGTCTCAGTCCCCTCAGCCGATGCCCACGTGGCCTCCTCACAGTCCCTCTGTCTCTGTGGCCTCGGTTTCCCCGTTTGTGATGAGGGACCTGGAGCAGGGCAGACGTGGCGACTTGGGCAGCGTCACCCCGTCGGGACCTTGGCGCAAGCCGTGGAGCCAGTGGTCACAGCCCCCTGGTGTCCACTCTCTCCCACTCTCTCTGTGTCTGTCCCCAGCTCCTTCCCGAGCACGGCCATGGGCGAGGGAGGCCATGGGCCCCTCGGGAACGGAATCAGATGTGAACTCTGCTGGGGGCTCGGCAGGAGGGTCCCCTCTGCTCGGCACTCAGGGTGGGGAGGGTGGCAGCACCTGGAGCTGAGGGAGGCCGAGGGCTGAGGGAGGAAGAAGGATGGGCAGAGCCCTGGCCGGGGCAGCCCGAGGCAGGAACTGGGCTAATGGGCACGGGGAACAGGTCCAAGCAAAGACGGGAGAGGGGGCCGCGCCATGCAGTGAGCACACCTTACAGTGCACAAGGACCCAGGTTCAAGCCCCGACCCCCACCTGCAGGGGGGACGCTTCCGTGCATGGTGAAGCAGGGCTGTGGGTGTCTCTCTGTCTCTCCCCTCTCAATTTCTCTGTATCCAAAATAAATAAATAAAAATAAAATTAAGTTTAATAGTCAAAAGAAACCAACCGTGGCATAGTAGCAGATGGAGATGGAGCTCCAGGAGTCTGCCAGGACCACACTCCAGCACCAGCCCAGGCCACGGAGACCGGGAGCGAGGCCTACTGCCCAGGCTGGGGGGAGGGTCCAGTGCCCGTCTGCCAGACTCATACGGCTCAGGAGCCGCAGGCCACTGCTCCAGGTTTCTGTGCGCTTTGGGGAGCTACAGCCAGGCTGGGGGCTCCCCGGTTCCAGAGAGGTCCAGCTGCACCAGGGGCAGTGGGGACGGGACAGGGGATGGGCCTCTGGCGCGTGTACAGGCCGCCTCCCTGAGCCCCGGTGCCGAGGGGCTTGGAGATTCCATTGTCTCGCCGCCGCCAAGGCCTGGTGACAGGGGCGGAGGGACCCCAGGCCTCCCCCAGCTCTCCAGCGTCTGCCAGGTCTGAACGGAGTGAGGAGCAGAGCTGGGGGTGGCAGGACCCCAGCACCCGGCCCTGCAGCTGGGGTCACTGCACACGTCCACCCTCCTGTGTGCCAGGAGCACTCAGGGGACCCCAGTCCTCAGACAGGGACACCAAGAGCGAGTAGTGACAGAGATGAGGGATGGAGGCCACAGGGACGGACGTCTGTCTGGGTGTTGCTGGGCCTGCTGTTTCCTCCATCCCCTCAGGACACGTGGCAGCTGTGCTCCGCCCACATGTGCGTGGGGTCTGCCGCATCATCACAGCCCGGGGTGGCATCACCAGCCGTCCGGACCTTCACGAGAGCAGCTTGTGCCCCCCAACACCGAGAGAAGACCGAGGTGCCCGCGGACACGGGCCGAGAGAAGAGCGTCTGACGAGGCGCCCGGCCCACTCCTGCACCCCACCACCCAGCGCCAGGGGTGGGTGCTGGGTCTGCCCCGGGTTAGCTCAGACCAACGCACCCCTGCCATCATGGCTCCGAGGATCCTGTCAAAGGACTGCAAGCAACCGACCGTCTCCACTCGGCTCTGGCCCAGGTGGGGAGGGTGGGGAACAGCCTTGCTCCGCCCGGCACCCCACCAGCCGGAGACTGGACCGGGAGGGCTCCCCAACCTGCATGCATGCTGCAGCACGAAATGCCGCCGGCCGCTGAGTCACGGTCACCTGTCCGGCCTTGGCCTCAGGCTCCCCGCTTCTCCGCTGAAGGGGGCCTCTGTCCTGCCCTGTCCTGCTGTTGCTCCGAGAGCCCCCACCCCCGTGCCCAGGGCGGCACAGCCACGAGGCCTGTACTCGGTGCAGGGAAGCGGCCCCTGCAGGTGTCTGTCTTTCTCTTCCCCTGTCTTCCCCTTCTCTCTCCATTTCTCTCTGTCCTATTCAACAACGATGACAACAACAACAGCAGTAATAACCACAACAATAATAAAAAAACAAGGGCAACAAAATGGAAAATAAATATTTAAAATAATAACAAGAAGGGGCTGGATGGTAGCGCAGTGGGTTAAGCGCACATGGTGCAAAGCACAAGGACCAATGCAAGGATTCTAGTTCGAGCCCCCGGCTCCCCACCTGCAGGGGAGTCGCTTCACAGGCGGTGAAGCAGGTCTGCAGGTGTCTGTCTTTCTCTCCCCCCCCCCCCCCGTATTCCCCTCCTCTCTCCATTTCTCTCTGTCCTGTCCAACAACAATGACATCAATAACAAGGGCAACAAAAATGGGAAAATTTGCCTCTAGGAGCAGTGGATTTGTAGTGCAGGCACCGAGCCCCAGCAATAACCCTGGAGGCAAAAAACAAAATAAAAGAACAAGAACAAGATAATCTAAGGAGGAGAGAAAGACGCTGTTGAGGGTGTGACTTCTATGGTTTTCCACCAGGGTCACGGCTGGGGCTCGGTGCCTTCTGAACCCATGGTTCCCGACAACCAGGTGATGATGATGATGACTTGAATACAGGCCGAGAGACAGAAAGACAGAGACCCTGCAGCATCCCTACTGCTTCCCCAGCCAACCCAGGGCTTGAACCCGGGTCCAAGCACAGGCTAGCTAACGTGTGTGCTCCAGCCCGGCCCCGAGGGCGTTACTAGTAACTGAAGCTCCCTTTGGGTCCCTGCTACTCTGCTCCTGTAGCTGAGCAGAGATCCACAGGACTGGAGGGACTCTGGGGTCCAGGGCAGGCGTCCCCAGAGCAACGTCCCTGCCCACATGGGCCTGCACAGCCCACTCCAGGCAGAAGGGAGGGAGGGGAAGAGGCGGGAGGGGGGGGACATGGGGACATGGGGACAGCACCACGGCGCCCAGGCTCCTGCTGGCAACACACCCTTGCCACATGGGGTCACAGTGCACAGGGCACTCAGCAAGGCAGGGCCCTACAGGTGAACTGTCTTCTGACCCCTTAATTTCGCCTTTTCATTCCTTTCTCCTTTTTTTATATTTACTTATTTATTCCCTTTTGTTGCTCTTGTTGTTTTATTATTGTTGTTATTGATGTCATCATTGTTGGATAGGACAGACAGAAATGGAGACAGGAGGGGAAGACAGAGAGGGGGAGAGAAAGATAGACACCTGCAGACCTGCTTCGCCGCCTGTGAAGCGAGTCCCCTGCAGGTGGGGAGCCAGGGGCTCGAACTGGGATCCTTTCGCCGGTCCTTGTGCTTTGTGCCATGTGCACTTAACCTGCTGCACTACCGCCCAACTCCCATCCTTTCTCCTTTTTAAAATTGATTTACTTATTCTCATGATTGAAGAGAGAGATCAGAGCAGTACTCAGCTCCAACACCAAGCTCCTCCACCCCTGGCCCTGCCAACAAGGCCTTTCTGAGTCTCAGTGGACTGGGGTTCCAGAGCCCGAGGGGCTTCCAGCAGGGTCTCTCAACTGCCTGGAACCTGGCCGCCGTCCTTCCCTGAGCAGGGCTGAGAAGCCCTGGAGTCAGTGCTTCACATTATGCCCTTCAGACCAAGCCGGGAACAAACGTCCAAACCGTGTCTGTCCACACTTCCAGCTGACATCTATGGTTTCTCATCGTAAGTCTGAAAACTTGTAGAGGATGTAATTCCCAAGATATTGTAAATATTAACATTTCAAAATAAAACTGTTGATGTTTCTCTTTCAAATGGACACAGAGGAATATAAATAGAGTGGCAATTTGCGATTCACGCGTCCATCAGGAGAGAGATGACACAAGCAAGGCTACAGACGGCCCCATGCTCCACAGTCTGCACTGAGCCTCAGAAGACTTCATGTCTGAGTGTCTCTCGCTGTCTTTCCACTATACTGTCAGGCCAGGGAGAAGTGTGTGTGTGTGTGTCAGAGTGTTCTGGTCCAAGAGACAGCTCAGCTGGGAGGACGCACACCTTCCCATGTGTAAAGGCCCAGGTCTGAGCCCCAACACCCAGAGAAGCCCTACCATGGATGAGGGTCGGTGTGTAGTCTCTCTCCCCTGCAGGGTCCCCCAAGAGAAGTCACTGCGCCCTGTGCCCATCGCATTTGTCAGAAACAACATCTCAGAAACACGCCCCTCAGAGGCCGACCTGTGGGGCTGTGGGTGGTGGCTCACGTGGGTCACCCTGTCACTGTCGGGAAGTGACAGGAACCCCAGAGGCCAGCTGAGCGCCCCTCCCCCTACGCTGTGAGGCCTTAGACTAAGCCGCTGGAGTGAAGGGTGACGCTGAGTCACCCCAGGAAGCCAGGTGAGCCGAAGCCTCTGTCCCCAGCTCCCAGGCCACCCTGTGGGGACACGGCAGCCGGGTCTTCCAGACCCTGCGGCGGGGGGGGGGGGGGGGGATGCAGGGGCGTCAGGCAGGCGGCTGTGTCCCCCCACCCTGCCCGGCTCTCCCCCAGCCAGCTCCCGCCCCCTCAAAGCCACAGTGACTGTAGCCTGACCAGAGGCCCACCGGGGTGGCACCCACGAGGTGCTGACACAGGAGGGGGTCGAATGCCGGGACTCCGGGGAAGGAGAGGGCAGTGAGGAGGCTGCCGGGACTCACCTGCACGACTTCGATCCCTCGCTTCCTGTGGAGAGAAACAGAAAGCAGAGGTCACTCGGGCTGGACAGGGAGCACCCCTCCAAAGCATTGCAGGCCAGCAGGCGGGACTGAGGAGAACAGTTGGCTGTGCCTCTCACACCCAGACCCAGGACGGCCTCCTGTCTGGGGGAGGCTACTGAACCCCACCACTTATTGGAGCTGGACGGTACGGGGTGGGGGACTGGCCAGCGCCAGGTTAGGAGTCCTGATAACAGGGTCTTCTAGCGCCCCGAGCCCCCAGGAGCACCCCGCCCGCCTAAACTCCCTGGAGCAGGTGTCTCCGAGATGTTGGGGTTCCCGGAATCGGGGGCTGGGCCCCCTCACCCATAGCTGGCTCCTGGGAGAAGCCAGCACTGAGCAGATGGCCCCTCCTCACCCTCAGTGGAGGGCACCCACCGAGCACCCAGACCCCTGCTCTCCCCTGGGTGCAGCCCTGGGCCCCACCCCGGGTCACTGTAACCTGGTGGCCAGCTTCGGACAGTGTCACTGCCAACTCCAGGCCTGCACCCCGTGACCTCGGCCACCAGAATCCCAGCACACAGACACCCCTAAGATGACCCCCGTCCACAGCGAGGTGTATGTCCCACCAGGTGGGCTCTCCAGTCCCCTGGACGGGGGTCCAGTCCTGCTGAGTGGCCCCCAGCCTGAGCTTCCTCCCGAGAGCGGGGACAGATGGAGAGACACCAATCAAGGCAGGACAGACAGGTGGCCTGTGTGGGACCACACAGCTCAGCTCGGGGACCGGACCAGATCAACTGGAAGCTGCTTCCTGCCGCGGGGCTGAGTGGACAGTCACCGGTGCCCTTCACTGGAGGCCTGCCCAAGACCTGGTGCCCGGGGGGGGGGGTGCCTCAGACACCCTGCCCCACAAGATCCAGGATGGGGAAACTGAGGCAGGCCGGTTTTTGCTAACCCACAGCTGAATGGATCTAACACACTGCCACCGTTTCTTCAGATTGTATCTACGTCATACGAGAGATAAGGGCAGACAGACAGACAGACAGACAGAGGCCAGAGCAACAATCCAGTGAATGTGGCATCAGGGATCGAACCAGGAGCGACAGGCACGCACGTCCTGCACCCTGTGAGCAGAGCTTCTTGCTAACCACCATCTGCCTCTTTTTTGTTTTTGTTTTTTCTGCCTTCAGGGTTATCGCTGGGGCTCGGTGCCTGCACTACAAATCTGCAGCTCCTGGAGGCCATTTTTTCCCTTTCGTTGCCCCTGTTGTTGTCATAGCTGTCGTTGTTGGATAGGACAGAGAGAAATGGAGAGAGGAGGGGAAGGCAGAGAAGGGGAGAGAAAGACAGACACCTGCAGACCTGCTTCACCGCCTGTGAAGCGACTCCCCTGCAGGTGTGGAGCCGGGGGCTCGAACCAGGATCCTTATAGTTGCGCTTGGTGCCGTGTGCGCTTAACCCGCTACGTTATCGCCCGGCCCCCAGCCTCTACTTTTTCATCAAGAAATTCTCTACTCAGAAGTCCTCACAGGTCTACGAAGCCCCTTGGGGGGAGCTGTCATTCTCCTTTCCCCAGGTGCAGGGGTCTCTGACAGGCCAGGAGAGGGCAGCAGGGGAGGGGCCTGTGGACCGGGGGGGGGGGGGGTCCAGCCACGCTGTCAGTTCAGCCTCTGTGGGGCCAGTGTCTGTCCTGTTACCACAGAGCCTTGCTCCACAGGGAGACACTCGGGACAGAGGTCGGTGGGACGGGACAGGGGAACGTCCCCCGCGCTGCACAGGCCCCCAAGCAGTGGGCTGGGCTCTGCCTTGACACTTGGGGGGCCAGGCGGTGCAGCCCCCCCATCTGCACTGGGCCGCCAGCCCAGCCCCCCAGATCCCAGGGAGGGGAAAACACTTCTCCAGGCACCTTGAGGACCACCTGCTTTCAGAAGTCAGACCACCAGGGCAGGCCATCTTCTCCAGATCCTTAGAGCCACGAGGTGGGCGGTGGGAGGTGGGGGGAGACACGCGGAAGGGCTGGGGAGGCAGCTCAGCGGCTGCAGGTTCAACCCCCAGACCCAGCTCAAGCTGGAGCTGAGCAGTGCAGAGCTCTCGACCTTCTTCATTGTCCGTGGGGCTTCCCCACAACAGACGGAGTCTTTTCAGAGACAGAGAGACCGGAGATTCCCCGGCTCTGTGAGGGTCACACTTCAGCCTGGGTCAAGCCGGTGGGTGCACTGCCCAGGTGAACCACCGTAGCTCTCTCCTCTCATAGAAATAAATACATCTCAGGGGCCGGGCGGTGGCGCAGTGGGTTAAGTGCACATAGTACAAAGCGCAAGCATCCCAGTTCAAGCCCCCGGCTCCCCACCTGCAGGGCAGTCACTTCACAGGCGGTAAAGCAGGTCTGCAGGTGTCTGTCTTTCTCTCCCCCTCTCTCTCCCTCCCTCCTCTCTCAATTTCTCTCTGTCCTATCCAACAACAACGGCATCAATAACAACAGCAACTACAACAATAAAACAACAAGGGCAACAAAAGGGAATAAATAAATATTTAAAAGAAAGAAGAAGAAATACAGAAAAAAAACCAAAAAAACACAAGTAGAACCTGAACTGGAATTGGCGTACTGCACCAAAGTCAAAGACTCTGGGGTGGGTGGGTGGGGAGAATACAGGTCCAAGAAGGATTCAGAGGACCTAGTGGGAGTTGTATTGTTATATGGGAAACTAGGGAATGTTATGCATGTACAAACTATTGTACTTACTGTTGAACGTGAGACCTTAATTCCCCAATAAAGAAATTTTAAAAAGAAGAAGAAATAATCTTAAAAACATGAAAACTTCAAAGTTGGCCCCAGGAGGCTGCTCAGTGGGGCTGTGCTTGTTCCCTGACAAGTTAAAACCAGAACAGTAGCACCGGGCCAGGCTGTGCGAGCTCCTGGGCCTCTGCGGTCACCTGCTGTCGGCCTCCACCGCCCTGCCGTGTGCCCGCCGGCTCCTCGGCCTCGTTCACCCTGCAGCTAAGGGTGCCAGCAGCCCCTCCCGTCCCTCGGGCCACCTCGGCCTCTGTGCTCCCAGGCCCCACAGAGTGACCAGTGACAGGACCCAGCCTTTCCTCCTTTCCACCGACGGGCAGGTTTCCTCAACTCTCCATTTCCTCCTTGGTGACACAAGGCCATGTCCCCTGACGCAAGCTTTGCAACACCGAGGCCCGGCCCTGCACCCTGCACCCTGCCCCCACGTGGGGACACCAGCCAGGGGGAGGGGCGGCTCCTGCCGGCGCCTGCCCTTGTGTGGCCCCGTGACAGTTTTTAAAGAATCGCTTCAATTTATGTATTTGATAGAGAGGCAGAAACTGAGAGGGACAGGGCAATGGAGAGGGAGAGACAGGCAGCCTGCTTCACCCCTCGTGAAGCTGTCCCCGTGCAGGCGGGGACCTGGGGCTTGAACCTGGGTCCCTGCACTCTGGGATGTGTGCGCTCAGCCAGGTGCGGCACCACTCGGCCCCATAAATCCTTTCTTCTTTTAATGTCATTTGCTGAGAGCAGAAGCCTCCTCCACAGGATAAAAATAAATAAAGCAAAGGGAAGGAAAGACCAGATCAGAGCGAGGTGTTTTCAGTTCAACACACCTGCTGGGCAAAGTTTTTAAGGAAAGTCAGCAGAGAAGCAGGGGGCCAGGCCACCGTCTGAGCTCGGGTGGACGGGTGGACGTGGACGGCACAGCCCTGCAGTCCAGGGAGGCATGTGAGGGGCAGGACCGGCTGGGTGTGAGGGGCTCCGGCCCCCGAGGACGACCTGCTCCGGACAGAGCCGCCCACACCGGCCACTGGCCAAGCCGGACTGGCCGCTTCCTCAGAATCTTGTCCCCGGGCTGGGGGAGGGGAGCCTGGGAGCCTGAGTCCCAGGGGGCCCAGAGGTTAATTCCTCAGGAGCTGAGTGAGCGCAGGAACGTCCCTGGGCCCAGGGATTGGGGGGGGGGGGGTGCCGGCAAGCCGCCTATCCCAGTGCGGCCACAGGGCTCAGGGTGGCCCCTGACCGCGTCGCCACCCCAGCAGCGTCCTTCCTGCGGCCTTGGCCTTCGGGTGATGGAGGTGGGCAGGAGGGCTCCTCCCAGGGTCTAGAGGTTTCTGAACGGCCAGCCAGGGAGAGAGCAAAGGGCCTTTGAGGGGAGGGGAGGCTGAGGCCACCCATGGCCCCCACGGCCCAGCCCCCCATGCTGCCTGCCCGCGAACCCCAGGAGCCTGGTCTGGACAGAAGTGAGAAGCTCAAAAAGCAGAAGCCGGAGCCCAGTCAGATGGGAAGAGGACTGGAGGCCGGCGCAGGGAGGCTCCTTCCTGGGGACCCAGGTCTCTGTCCTGCTGTCCTGCGTGCCGCCCCCCCCCCACCGACCACTGCCCCGCATGAGGCCTCCACCAGCCGTTCTCCCACGGCTCCCGGCCCCTGCGTGGGACCCCCACCCCCTGGCTCTCCACCCACCACCCATCCTAGAGGGCGGCCCAGGAAGGCCTCTGAGGGGTGTCTAGACTTCTGTGCCCTTCCCCGACTCAGAGAAGGACGCCGGTGGCCCGGGAGGCAACGCAGTGATATAGCTTCGGACTCTCAAGCAGGAGGTCCTGAGTTCGATTCCCTGGCAGCACGTGTGCCAGTGATGTCTGGTTCTTTCTCTCTCCTCCTATCTTTCTCATTAATAAATAAATAAAATCTTTAAAAAAAAGGACACCAATCAGAGGCCCCAGGCAGCAGACATGCAGGGCCCCAGGTTTAAACCCCAACACCACAGCAGAGCTGAGCACAGTTCCGCACCCCCCCAAAGGCAGATCGTCAAGAAAGAAAGGAAGAAGGAAGAAAGAAGTAGGGTAGAAAGGTAGACTAATGGTTATACAAAACAACTTTCAGGGGGCCAGGTGCAGCGCACCAGGTTAAGCGCATGCAGCACCAAGCTCAAGGACACGAGCAAGGATCCGGGTTCGAGCCCCTGGCTCCCCACCTACAGGGGTCACTTCACGAGCGGTGAAGCAGGGCTGCAGGCGTCTCTCTCCCTCTCTCCCTCCCCTCCTCTCTCGATTTCTCTCTGTCCTATCCAATAAAATGGAAAAAAAGTGGAATCACCGAGCCCCAGCACCCCAGCACCGAGCCCCAGCGATAACCCTGGAGGGAGAAAAAAAAAATCTTTCATGTCTGAGGCAGCAAGGCCTCAGGCTCAATCCCCAGCACCACCGTGCGTCAGAGCTGAGCAGGGCTCTGGTAAACAGAATAAAACAAGATAAATCCATGTAAGGAGGGATGGGGCCTGACGGTGGCAGGTGAGGGGCTCTGTCACGTGGGGCAAGGTTTCCATCTCATCTTTTACTGCAGCACTGCTCGGCTCTGGCTTCTGGCGGTGCTGGGCTTTGAACCTGGGGCCTCGCAGCCTCGGGTGTGAGTCTTCTGCAAACCCTGATGCCATCTGCACCAAGCACACTGCTCTGAGCTGAGTCCCAGGCACTGGGTCTGGGGTCCTGAGTCCTGGCTGCAGGACGTCATTCTGTCCACTCACCTGTACCTCAGTCTGGCAGCAAAGGCCACCAGGCGCCCGGGGGCCACACTGTCCCCTCTCACCGGGCACCAGGAAGGGCTAGTGGGGGTGGGGGCCGGGGCCGGGCGGTGAGAAAAGCAGATGGTGCCCAGCTGAGGGGAGGGAGAGGACCCGCAGGCAGGCAGGCTGGCTGCATGTGATTACGAAGGAGGAAAAAGACTTTCCCGCAGGGGCTCCGGTGTCAGCAGGACAGCGACAGGGCCACCCAGGGACCAGCACCCGCCAGGCTCCCTCCCCACCCGTCCGCTTCAGGGTGCGCCTGGCCCCCCTCCTCCCTGTCTCTCGGGTCTGCGACGCCCAGTCCCCGCACCCCCCACCCCAGTCAAGTCTCAGTCTCTAGCCTTGTATTCAAAATAAACACAAGCGAGCAAACTAGCCTGGGACCCACAGGATGATTCCTGCCATGTCCTCATTCTGATGTGGGCTCTCCCGAGAACAGGACCTACAGCTGCCAAGAGAAGCCCAAACAGCAGGATCGAGCATCTACAGAACAGGTGGCTTGTGTAGGAATGTCAACACTTCCAGCACAGGGGCTCTGCAGAAGACTCCTGCCTGAGGCTCTGAGAGCCCAGGTTCAATTCCAGGCACCACCGTTAAGTCAGAGCTGAGCAGGGCTCTGGTGTCTCTCCCTCTACCCCCTCGTGTGTGTGTCTCTCTCTCTCTCTCTCTCTCACACACACACACACACACACACACACACACACACTGAAAATTCTATAAGTGGCCCTGGAGGTGGCGCAGTGGATAAAGCACTAGACTCTCAAGCCTGAGGTCCTGCCTTGGATCCCTGGCAGCATGTGTGTCAGAGTGACGTCTGGTTCTTTCTCTCCTCCTATCTTTCTCATGAATAAAGAAATCTTTAAAAAATAAAAGAGGGCGAAGTTCATGTCCTCACCCTTTGAGCCCGGGCCGGCTTGAGTCTGGCTTGGGGTGTCCTCAGAGACCCCGGGTGTCCCCTGCCGTCTGCTGGGTGAGAGTGCGTGCCCCGAGCAGCCCGGGTTAACCCGACGCCAAGCCCAGGAGGGAGCCCTGGCCGACCTGCCACTGACCAAATGGGGGACAGGAGGGGTGTCCAGCCCAGTGCCGGAGCCAAAGCAGAGCTTTCTGCTTAGAGCGAGATTTCCTAGGAGGGTCTGTGCTTCTTTTTTTTTTTTTTAATATTTTATTTTATTTATTTATTCCCTTTGTTGCCCTTGTTGTTTTATTGTTGTAGTTATTGTTGTTGTCGTCGTTGTTGGATAGGACAGAGAGACATGGAGAGAGGAGGGGAAGACAGAGAGGGGAAGAGAAAGACAGACACCTGCAGACCTGCTTCACTGCCTGTGAAGCGACTCCCCTGCAGGTGGGGAGCCGGGGTTCGAACCGGGATCCTTATGCCGGTCCTTGCTCCTTACGATTTGTGCCACCTGCGCTTAACCCGCTGCGCTACAGCCCGACTCCTGGGTCTGTGCTTTTCTAGGACAACTGGTAAGACCCTCCCCAAGCCACCACGAAACTAGGGAGGGGAGGGGAAGGGAGGGAGGAACCACCACTCACAGAGAGCCAGGGTCCTGCCAAACAGGAAACTCAGTGTCCACAGAGTGTGTGCCTGTCTGTCTCCCTCCCTCTGGCTCCTTCTGTATACATCTCATTAAAACAAATAAGTAGGGGCTGGGCGGGAGCGCAGCGGGTTAAGCGCAGGTGGTGCAAAGCGCAAGGACCGGCATAAGGATCCCGGTTCGAACCCCGGCTCCCCACCTGCAGGGGAGTCGCTTCACAGGCGGTGAAGCAGGTCTGCAGGTGTCTGTCTTTCTCTCCCCCTTCTGTCTTCCCCTCCTCTTTCCATTTCTCTCTGTCCTGTCCAACAACAACAATAGCAATAACAATAATAACAAGGGCAACAAAAATGGGGGGAAATGGCCTCCAGGAGCAGTGGATTCACAGTGCAGGCACGGAGCCCCAGTGATAACCCTGGAGACAAAAAGTCAATTAATCAGCCAATTAACTATTATCAGTTTTGGGCCAGACAGCTCATGTAGGTGGCCCTGCTCGTTCGCCACCACACCAGAGAGGCTTCAGCTGCAGCATCTCTCCCTCTCCCGTTCCGCCTGCCCTCTATGCACCTGAAAAGTTGGCTGCGAGCGCTGAGCCCTGGCAATGGCGGTGTGGACCAGCAGCTCGAGTGGGGACAGCACTGAGCGCCAGCACGGCCGGGGAGAGGCCTCGAGCTGGGAGAAGGGGGACAAGGCACCGCTGGCAGGAGTGAGGAGCAGGGTCCCGCGCGCACACGTGCACGTGCGTACACGCTGCCGGCCTGGACAGGCACGTCTATGTCACGCGTGAGCGAGCAGGCAAGAGCACAGTCCCGGCGGGAACCAGGGCAAAGCGGAGAGTGACAGCCCCTTCTCCCGGGACGCCTCAAGAGATTCACTTCAGGAGACAGACAAGGGAGAGCGGCCCGCCCAGTTGTGCGATGCCAGGGACTGAGCCCGGGGCCCCACGCCTGCTGAGCCCAGGCGCACCTCCTGAGCCAGGCATCTATTCGGTGTCTGTCGGAGGGTGACCTGTGATGGGCCCTCGGAGCCTCGCCCCACAGCCCCTGGGACTTCCTGCATATCCTCGTGGTCTGACCGGATGGCTCGGGCCCAGCTGAAGAAGCACCAGCCAGGCCACTGGGTCGTCACCCTCAGGAGAGGGCCGTCACCCTTAAGCCAGGGTCGTCACCCTTAAGCCAGGGTTGTCACCCTAAGAACTGGGCCATCACCCTCAGATGGGGCTGTCACCCTCAGGACAGGGCCATCACCATTAGGCCAGGGCTGTCACCCTCAGGGTGGAGGAGGCTGCGCCTAGCCAACCCCAGCACCAGGACGAAGGTGCCGGGACACCTGGGGAAGCCCCAGTACTGTGGTCTCTCTCTGTGCTTCTGTCTCTGAATGCAAAAGTGATGGGGGGGGTCAGGCGGTAGCGCAGCAGGTTAAGCACACAGGTGGCGCAAAGCACAAGGACCGGCCTAAGGATCCCGGTTCGAGCCCCCGGCTCCCCACCTGCAGGGGAGTCGCTTCACAGGCGGTGAAGCAGGTCTGCAGGTGTCTATCTTTCTCTCCCCCTCTCTGTCTTCCCCTCCTCTCTCCATTTCTCTGTCCTATCCAACAACAACGACATCAATAACAATGATAATAATAACCACAACAATGGTAAAACAACCAGGGTAACAAAAGGGAAAAAAATGGTCTCCAGGAGCAGTGGATTCGTGGTGCAGGCACTGAGCCCTGACAGAACAGGGAAGCTTCCAATGGAGGGAATGGGACAGGGAGCTCTGGTGGTGGGAACTGTGTGGAATTGTATTCTGTGATCTTACAATCTTGTTAGTCGTTATTAAACTACTAATAAAAATTTTAAAAAATTAAAAGTC
This sequence comes from Erinaceus europaeus, assembly GCF_950295315.1. Lineage (NCBI taxonomy): Eukaryota > Metazoa > Chordata > Mammalia > Eulipotyphla > Erinaceidae > Erinaceus > Erinaceus europaeus. Next base: position 570,295 of record NC_080183.1, read on the forward strand.
TGAAGATACACACACACACACACACACACACACACACACACCCGGCATCGTCACCGGGAAGATTCTCCCTCCATTGCCCATGAGGCCCGAGGCAATTCCAGGCCAGGAGGAGACCTCACTGTTTCTTTCCACCAGAGCACTCTGGCTACAGCGTCCAGGACGACCGAGGCATCCTGAGCACCGTCACTGCACATCCCGGGCCCCAGAAGCCTGTCCCCTTGACGGCAGGGAGTGAGGCACCGAGGGGAAGGGTGCCTGGTACACCCTGACTCTCCCGAGCCAAGCCACTGCTGGCCGAGGCCGACAGCCATCCTGGAGCAGCCGGCAGGAGGCCCTGGGCACGCCTCGGACCTGGGCTCACGCTTCCTGCAGCCTGGGGCCCTGGTCCCCGCCGGGACCTGGCACTCAGACACCTGAGCACGGAAGCCCTGTCCACCTGTCCTCCTGAGAGGCCTCCCCCGGGGTCGGGAGGACACAGCATGCAGAGCACCTAACTTACATTCCTGAGACTCCAGAGGCTCCAGGTTCAAACCCCGGCACCACCGCAAACCGGCGCTAAGAGGTGCTCTGGGCCCCTCTCGTTTGGAAAGAGCAACGTTAAAATGTAATAATCAACGTCAGCTCACAGCCGGGAGGTTCGAAGCAGGCGGCACATGGGACTTCCAGGCGTGAGCCCTGCGCTCGGTACGCCAGAATGCTGCCGGGTCCTCTCTAACACAGACCTTTCCCTAAGTCAGCTGGGACAGGGCAGCTCAGCAGCATCAAAGCTCTGGGTTCAAATCCCAGCCCTGCGGGAAGCTCCAGGGTGGTGGGGCGTCTCTCTCTGAAGCACAGTGAAATGGGCCCTGGAGGCCGCTCAGCAGAATCTACATGAGCGAGGCCCCGGGTTCATCTCCTGATGCCGCATTAAAAACAAAGTTACAGAGTTGGGGGGGTGGCGGTAGCACAGCGGGTTAAGCACATATGGTGTGAAGCGCAGGGACCGGCATCAGGATCCCGGTTCGAGCCCCCGGCTCCCCACCTGCAGGGGAGTCGCTTCACAGGCGGTGAAGCAGGTCTGCAGGTGTCTGTCTTTCTCTCCCCTCTCTGTCTTCCCCTCCTCTCTCCATTTCTCTCTGTCCTGTCCTACAACGACAACAGTGATAACAATAACAAAAATAGCAAGAATGGCAACAAAAATGAGAAAGAATGGCCTCCAGGAGCAGTGGATTCATGGTGCAGGCACCGAGCCCCAGCGATAACCCCGGAGGCAAAAAAAAAAGTTGGCAGTGCCAGGCGGTGGCACACCAAGCTGAGCATACGTTACTAGGCACAAGGACCCGGGCTCAAGCCCCTGGTCCCCACCTGCAGGGGGGAAGCTTCACATGTGGTGAAGCAAGGCTGCAGATGTCTCTCTGTCTCTCTCCCTGTCTGTCTCCCCTTCCTTCTGGATTTTTCTCTATCCAATAAGCAAATAAAATAAAGACTCTTTGGGAGTCGGGCAGTAGCGCGGCGGGTTAAGCTCACATGGTGCAAAGCGCAAGGACCAGAGTAAGGATCCCGGTTCGAGCCCCCGGCTCCCCACCTGCAGGGGAGTCGCTACACAGGCGGTGAAGAAGGTCTGCAGGTGTCTGTCTTTCTCTCCCCTCTCAGTCTTCCCCTCCCCTCTCCATTTCCCTCTGTCCTATCAAAGAAAAATGACATAAATAACAACAGCAATAAAACAACAAGGGCAACAAAAGGGAATAAATAAATATTTAAAAAAAAGATAAAGACTGTAAAAAGTTAAGTGATGGGACGAGGTAGATAGCATAATGGTTCTGCAGAGACTCTCATGCCTGAAGCTCTGAAGTCCCAGGTTCAATTTCCTGCACCACCGTCAGCCAGAGCCGAGCAGGGCTCTGGTAAAAGTAATAATAATAAGTAAAGTAACGACGTTCACCGGCAGGACAGCTCACTTGGGCATCGTGCCTGCCTTGTCTCATGCGTGACCAGGGTTCTTCGAGTCCGGCCTCCATGGCACTGAGGGAAGCGACAGTGCTGTGGTGTCTGTCTGTCTCGGTCTCTGGGGCCTGGGGCGGTGAAGCCAGACATCAGACCCCGCAGGGAGCCCTGCCGAGCAGCGAGGGCCAGGGTCACCCACCCACCCGCGCCGTGACGAGATGCTCCCGCAGCCTGGACCAGGGTCGGTGTGCTACCCGGGCCTGTGGACAGGCAGGGCTCGCCCCTGACCGCCCACTCGCAGCCCGACACCCAAGGCCCTTGTGCCAGACCTTGCTGAGCCAGCCGCCACCCCGGAGGCGCCTCAAGGTCACCTGCCGGACACAGACAGGGAAGCCGAGCAGGGGCAACGCCGGCCCGAACCCCCCACCTGGGGGTCCCCTGTGACTCAGGCAGCCGGGCTCCTCCTGGGGCTGTAGATGCCAGCCTCCCGCAGACAGCCTGCCCGCGGCCCGCTCCTGCCCCGCACCCGCCCCAGGCACAAAGCCACCCAGCGTGGAAACCCACCGCCAGGGGGCACTGCCCCTGAAAGCCACTAAGGAGAAACTGAAAACTGCTCTTCTCTCTTCCCTCTCCAAGCCCAAATGGCTGGAAAGACCAAGCGGGACCCCCAGGGCCACAGGGACCTCCAGGGCTCCTCCAGCCAGCCGCTGACCCTCCTGAGGGGCCGGGCTCCCCCAGAGGCCCCAGACCCTCACAAGCCTCCGGTGTGTGCCCCCCAGCCTTAGAGGGGGGTCCCCACACACCTTAGAGGGGGTCCCCACACACCTTAGAGGGGGTCCCCACACATCTTAGAGGGGCTCCCCACAGCCTTAGAGGGGCTCCCCACAGATTTAGAGTGGGGTCCCCACACACCTTAGAGGGGGTCCCCACAGCCATAGAGGGAGTCCCCACACACCTTAGAGGGGGTCCCCACGCACCTTAGAGGGGGTCCCCACAGCCTTAGAGGGGCTCCCCACAGATTTAGAGTGGGGTCCCCACACACCTTAGAGGGGGTCCCCACAGCCATAGAGGGGGTCCCCACACACCTTAGAGGGGGTCCCCACACATCTTAGAGGGGCTCCCCACAGCCTTAGAGGGGCTCCCCATACACCTTAGAGGGGGGTCCCAACAGCCTTAGAGGGGGTCCCCACACACCTTAGAGGGCGGTCCCCACAGCCTTAGAGGGGGTCCCCACAGCCTTAGAGGGGGTCCCCACACACCTTAGAGGGGGTCCTGACACATTTAGAGGGAGGTCCCCACAGCCTTAGAGGGGGTCCCCACAGCCTTAGAGGGGGTTCCCACACACCTTAGAGGGGGGTCCCCACACACCTGAGAGGGGGTCCCCACACACCTTAGAGGGGGTCCCCACAGCCTTAGAGGGGGGTCCCCACACACCTAAGAGGGCGTCCCCAAAGCCTTAGAGGGGGTCCCCACAACCTTAAAGGGGTCCCCACACACCTTAGAGGGGGGTCCCCACAGCCTTAGAGGGGGGTCCCCACAGCCTTAGAGTGGGTCCCCATATACCTTAGAGGGGGTCCCCACACCTGAGAGGGGGTCCCCACACCTGAGAGGGGGATCCCCACACCTGAGAGGGGGTCCCCACACACCTGAGAGGGGGTCCCCACACCTGAGAGGGGGTCCCCACACACCTGAGAGGGGGTCCCCACACACCTGAGAGGGGGTCCCCACACCTGAGAGGGGGTCCCCACACACCTGAGAGGGGGTCCACACACCTGAGAGGGGGTCCCCACACCTGAGAGGGGGTCCCCACACACCTGAGAGGGGGTCCCCACACCTGAGAGGGGGTCCCCACACACCTGAGAGGGGGTCCCCACACACCTGAGAGGGGGTCCCCACACCTGAGAGGGGGTCCCCACACACCTGAGAGGGGGTCCCCACACACCTGAGAGGGGGTCCCCACACCTGAGAGGGGGTCCACACACACCTGAGAGGGGGTCCCCACACACCTGAGAGGGGGTCCCCACACCTGAGAGGGGGTCCCCACACACCTGAGAGGGGGTCCCCACACACCTGAGAGGGGGTCCCCACACCTGAGAGGGGGTCCCCACACACCTGAGAGGGGGTCCCCACACCTGAGAGGGGGTCCCCACACCTGAGAGGGGGTCCCCACACACCTGAGAGGGGGTCCCCACACACCTGAGAGGGGGTCCCCCACACCTGAGAGGGGGTCCCCACACCTGAGAGGGGGTCCCCACACACCTGAGAGGGGGTCCCCACACCTGAGAGGGGGTCCCCACACCTGAGAGGGGGTCCCCACACACCTGAGAGGGGGTCCCCACACACCTGAGAGGGGGTCCCCACACCTGAGAGGGGGTCCCCACACACCTTAGAGGGGGTCCCCACACATCTTAGAGGGGGTCCCCACAGCCTTAGAGGGGCTCCCCATACACCTTAGAGGGGGGTCCCAACAGCCTTAGAGGGGGTCCCCACACACCTTAGAGGGCGGTCCCCACAGCCTTAGAGGGGGTCCCCACAGCCTTAGAGGGGGTCCTGACACATTTAGAGGGGGGTCCCCACAGCCTTAGAGGGGGTTCCCACACACCTTAGAGGGGGTCCCCACAGCCTTAGAGGGGGGTCCCCACACACCTAAGAGGGCGTCCCCAAAGCCTTAGAGGGGGTCCCCACACACCTTAGAGGGGGGTCCCCACAGCCTTAGAGGGGGGTCCCCACAGCCTTAGAGGGGGTCCCCATACACCTTAGAGGGGGTCCCCACACCTGAGAGGGGGTCCCCACACACCTTAGAGGGGGGTCCCCACAGCCTTAGAGGGGGGTCCCCACAGCCTTAGAGTGGGTCCCCATATACCTTAGAGGGGGTCCCCACACCTGAGAGGGGGTCCCCACACCTGAGAGGGGGTCCCCACACACCTGAGAGGGGGTCCCCCACACCTGAGAGGGGGTCCCCACACACCTGAGAGGGGGTCCCCACACCTGAGAGGGGGTCCCCACACACCTGAGAGGGGGTCCCCACACCTGAGAGGGGGTCCCCACACCTGAGAGGGGGTCCCCACACACCTGAGAGGGGGTCCCCACACACCTGAGAGGGGGTCCCCCACACCTGAGAGGGGGTCCCCACACCTGAGAGGGGGTCCCCACACACCTGAGAGGGGGTCCCCACACCTGAGAGGGGGTCCCCACACCTGAGAGGGGGTCCCCACACACCTGAGAGGGGGTCCCCACACCTGAGAGGGGGTCCCCACACACCTTAGAGGGGGTCCCCACACATCTTAGAGGGGGTCCCCACAGCCTTAGAGGGGCTCCCCATACACCTTAGAGGGGGGTCCCAACAGCCTTAGAGGGGGTCCCCACACACCTTAGAGGGCGGTCCCCACAGCCTTAGAGGGGGTCCCCACAGCCTTAGAGGGGGTCCTGACACATTTAGAGGGGGGTCCCCACAGCCTTAGAGGGGGTTCCCACACACCTTAGAGGGGGTCCCCACAGCCTTAGAGGGGGGTCCCCACACACCTAAGAGGGCGTCCCCAAAGCCTTAGAGGGGGTCCCCACACACCTTAGAGGGGGGTCCCCACAGCCTTAGAGGGGGGTCCCCACAGCCTTAGAGGGGGTCCCCATACACCTTAGAGGGGGTCCCCACACCTGAGAGGGGGTCCCCACACACCTTAGAGGGGGGTCCCCACAGCCTTAGAGGGGGGTCCCCACAGCCTTAGAGTGGGTCCCCATATACCTTAGAGGGGGTCCCCACACCTGAGAGGGGGTCCCCACACCTGAGAGGGGGTCCCCACACACCTGAGAGGGGGTCCCCCACACCTGAGAGGGGGTCCCCACACACCTGAGAGGGGGTCCCCACACCTGAGAGGGGGTCCCCACACACCTGAGAGGGGGTCCCCACACACCTGAGAGGGGGTCCCCCACACCTGAGAGGGGGTCCCCACACACCTGAGAGGGGGTCCCCACACACCTGAGAGGGGGTCCCCCACACCTGAGAGGGGGTCCCCACACCTGAGAGGGGGTCCCCACACACCTGAGAGGGGGTCCCCACACCTGAGAGGGGGTCCCCACACCTGAGAGGGGGTCCCCACACACCTGAGAGGGGGTCCCCACACACCTGAGAGGGGGTCCCCACACCTGAGAGGGGGTCCCCACACACCTTAGAGGGGGTCCCCACACATCTTAGAGGGGGTCCCCACAGCCTTAGAGGGGCTCCCCATACACCTTAGAGGGGGGTCCCAACAGCCTTAGAGGGGGTCCCCACACACCTTAGAGGGCGGTCCCCACAGCCTTAGAGGGGGTCCCCACAGCCTTAGAGGGGGTCCTGACACATTTAGAGGGGGGTCCCCACAGCCTTAGAGGGGGTTCCCACACACCTTAGAGGGGGTCCCCACAGCCTTAGAGGGGGGTCCCCACACACCTAAGAGGGCGTCCCCAAAGCCTTAGAGGGGGTCCCCACACACCTTAGAGGGGGGTCCCCACAGCCTTAGAGGGGGGTCCCCACAGCCTTAGAGGGGGTCCCCATACACCTTAGAGGGGGTCCCCACACCTGAGAGGGGGTCCCCACACACCTTAGAGGGGGGTCCCCACAGCCTTAGAGGGGGGTCCCCACAGCCTTAGAGTGGGTCCCCATATACCTTAGAGGGGGTCCCCACACCTGAGAGGGGGTCCCCACACCTGAGAGGGGGTCCCCACACACCTGAGAGGGGGTCCCCCACACCTGAGAGGGGGTCCCCACACACCTGAGAGGGGGTCCCCACACCTGAGAGGGGGTCCCCACACACCTGAGAGGGGGTCCCCACACCTGAGAGGGGGTCCCCACACCTGAGAGGGGGTCCCCACACACCTGAGAGGGGGTCCCCACACACCTGAGAGGGGGTCCCCCACACCTGAGAGGGGGTCCCCACACCTGAGAGGGGGTCCCCACACACCTGAGAGGGGGTCCCCACACCTGAGAGGGGGTCCCCACACCTGAGAGGGGGTCCCCACACACCTGAGAGGGGGTCCCCACACACCTGAGAGGGGGTCCCCACACCTGAGAGGGGGTCCCCACACACCTTAGAGGGGGTCCCCACACATCTTAGAGGGGGTCCCCACAGCCTTAGAGGGGCTCCCCATACACCTTAGAGGGGGGTCCCAACAGCCTTAGAGGGGGTCCCCACACACCTTAGAGGGCGGTCCCCACAGCCTTAGAGGGGGTCCCCACAGCCTTAGAGGGGGTCCTGACACATTTAGAGGGGGGTCCCCACAGCCTTAGAGGGGGTTCCCACACACCTTAGAGGGGGTCCCCACAGCCTTAGAGGGGGGTCCCCACACACCTAAGAGGGCGTCCCCAAAGCCTTAGAGGGGGTCCCCACACACCTTAGAGGGGGTCCCCACAGCCTTAGAGGGGGGTCCCCACAGCCTTAGAGGGGGTCCCCATACACCTTAGAGGGGGTCCCCACACCTGAGAGGGGGTCCCCACACACCTTAGAGGGGGGTCCCCACAGCCTTAGAGGGGGGTCCCCACAGCCTTAGAGTGGGTCCCCATATACCTTAGAGGGGGTCCCCACACCTGAGAGGGGGTCCCCACACCTGAGAGGGGGTCCCCACACACCTGAGAGGGGGTCCCCCACACCTGAGAGGGGGTCCCCACACACCTGAGAGGGGGTCCCCACACCTGAGAGGGGGTCCCCACACACCTGAGAGGGGGTCCCCACACACCTGAGAGGGGGTCCCCACACCTGAGAGGGGGTCCCCACACACCTGAGAGGGGGTCCCCACAGCCTAGCGGGTCCCCACACCGGCGGCAGCCTGGCGCCCGGGGAGTGCGGGGAATGCGGAGACCCCGGAGCGGGCAGGGCGGACGCAGACTGACGGGGCCCCCGGTGCGGGCTCGCGGAGGGGCGTCTCCAAGCCCCGCGCCCCCGTCTCCTCAGTCCCGCGACACGCCCGCAGCCGGGCCGGCCCGAGTCAGGTGCAGCGCCGGCCCAGAGCGGCGGGCCGGCCGGGCCGGGGCCCACGAGGGTGCGGGCACGTGGCCGGAACCGGCGGGCGCGGGGCCTCGGGGGCAGCACGTCGCGGCGGGCGGCGGCGTGACAGCGGCCGGGGCGGGCCGGGCTCCGGGGTCCCGCGGCCTCCGGGGTGGCCTGCACCGCGCGCCGCAGCGCCGCAGCGCCCATGGGTGGCGGCGGGCCCTCGGTCTGCGCGCAGCCTGTCGCGGCCGCCCGCCCCGCCCCGCCCCCACCCGCGGCCTCGCCCCGCACAGCTCGCCCCCCGCCCGCCCGCCGGCCCGCACCTGCCCGGCCCGGGGCGCGGCGCTCACCTGCACAGCTCGGCGAAGGCCTGGAAATTGAGCTTCTTGAGCTTCTTGTCGCTCAGCCAGTAGCCCAGCCGCTTGCCCCTGAGGAAGGTCTGCATGGCGCCGGCCGGGCGGCGGGGTGGCCGGGCCAGACGGGGCCGCGGGCCGACAGAGCGGGAGCTCCCTGCGGGGCGGGGCGGGGCGGGGCGGGGCGGGCCGGGCGGGGAGGGGCTCCGCGGCGGGGGAGGGGCCCGCAGACCCCGCCTCACCGCTCCAGCGCCCCCCACCCCCCCCCCGCGACCGCAAGGACCCCGCCCCGCCGCAGCCCGAGGCCCCGCCCCGACAGAGGCCCCGCCCCGTCCGCAGGCCCCGCTCCACTCACAGGCCCCGCCCCGCCCCGCCCTCCGGCCCCGCCCCGTCCGCAGGCCCCGCTCCACTCACAGGCCCCGCTCCACTCACAGGCCCCGCCCCGCCCTCCGGCCCCGCCCCGCCCTCCGGCCCCGCTCCACTCACAGGCCCCGCCCCGTCCGCAGGCTCCGCCCCGCCCTCCGGCCCCGCTCCGCTCACAGGCCCCGCCCCGTCGGCAGGCCCCGCCCCGCCCTCCGGCCCCGCTCCACTCACAGGCCCCGCCCCGCCCTCCGGCCCCGCCCCGCTCACAGGCCCCGCCCCGTCGGCAGGCCCGCTCTGAGAGGCAGCGCTCCACTCGCAGGCCCCACCCCACTAGCAGGCCCGCCCTCACAGAGGCCCTCTCCACTCACAGGCCCCGCCCCGCCCCGCCCTCCGGCCCCGCCCCGTCCGCAGGCCCGGCTCCACGCACAGGCGTCGCTCCACGCACAGGCCCCGCCCCCCGGCCGCACCGCTACGTCCATAGGTCCCGCCCCTCTCTGCGGCCACGCCTCACCAGCGGCCCCGCCCGCCGCCCGCCCAGGCCAGCAGCAGCCACCGCCTCTTAAAGGAGCCGCGCTTCCCCAGTGGCCTCGCGTGTCCGGGTGGAGGCCCCTTGGCGAGGGGTGTCCCCGCCTGGGCTTCGGTAGTGGGGCCGCTCAGCGTCGCGGTGCTCCCCCCAGGGCGATGCACCGAAGCGCAGGGGTGCGGGAGACCCGCAGCACGGGAGGGAGCACGTGGGGCACCCCGGGGCCGCTGACCCCCACCCACTCCGGGCACCCGCGCCAGAGCCTCTGACTCGCTGACCCCCAGCCTGCGCCGCCCAGACCGCAGGGGTGCCGGGGGACGGGTGGTCCCGGGTGGGGGCAGGCGGGTGGGGAGGGTCCCGGTGGGGAGGGTCCCGGGTGGGGCGCAGGCGGGTGGGGAGGGTCCCGGGTGTGCGTGGCTTCAGCAGGTGCGGCCCTCATGGAACTCAGGGTCGCCTGTCCAGTGCTCCCTGCCCCGTCCCCTGCGAGCTCCGGGACACGCACCCCAAGGTGGCCCAGTGGGCAGAGCACTGAGTCACAGTGCCGGCCGTGCGCCTCCTCCTCAGCCAGTGAATCTCTAAAAAGAGGGGTAAGTGGTGGCCCACGCACCTGGTTAAGCGCACACGCTACAGGGCACAAGGACCCGGGTTCGAAGCTTCACGAGTGGTGAGCAGGGCTGCAGGTGTCTCTGTCTCTCTCCCTCTCTATCTCTCCCTCCTCTCAATTTCTCTACCCCGTGATAAATCAAGTAAATAAGTAAAACCGGAAAGTAACGTGCTGTGTAAAGCTGAAACGGGGGAATGGGAGGCAGCTACCGCGCTGCAGACACTTCCGTGTTGAGGCCGTAGGTCCCAGGTTCAAACCCCAGCACTGAAGCATCTGGAGCTGGGGTGAAGTTTGGGACAGGCCTGCAGCCTCGCCCTGAGGTCTGAGCGGAGAAGGCAGGGAGGCCGTGACCCAGAGCCGCCTGGAGCGAGGGAGGACCGGTGGGGGGGGGGGGCATGTCCTGGGCCTGGGGGGTGTCGGGCAGCCGCTCAGCAGGTGGAGTGCAGGCCTTGCATCCCGAGGCTCCCAGCTCTTTTGAGGTTCCTCCAGCTGGGCAAAGGTTCCTGCCGGGACTGTTCTCCCGTCACTGACAGACATGTTTCCTGGATTTTACCTGCATGTACTTTGGTGGCTGGGAAGGTGGCTCAGCAGAGGAGCTTAAGGTCCCTGGTTCAGTCCCTAGTGTCCTCATCCATCCATCCATCCATCCATCCATCCTTACTTACTTCCTTTTTTTTTTTTTTTGCCTCCAGGGTTCTCCCTGGGGCTCTGTGCCTGCACTACAAATCCACTGCTCCTGGAGGCCATTTTTTCCATTTTATTGGGTAGAGACAAGAGAGAAATTGCGAGAGGAGGGAGGGGAAGTGAGGGAGAGAGGCAGAGAGACACCCGCAGCCCTGCTTCACCACTCATGAAGCTTCCCCCCTACAGGTGGGGAGCAGGGGCTCGAACCCGGGTCCTTGCGCACTGCAGTGTGTGCGCTTAGCCAGGTGCGCCGCTGCCCGGCCGTCACTCTACATATTTGAGGTACTGGAATTGAGATCTGCAGTCAGGATGAGAACAAACTGTGGACACACATGTTCACACAGCCACAGCCCGAGTCTAGACGGAGAATGTCCCTAGCTCCCTGCTGACTCCTCCTAGGGCATCACTGCCCTGCACACAGACAGACACGCACGCACGCACGCACTGCCGGGAAACGTATGCCCACTGTCAGTAAGGCAAGTGGACCTGAGAGCCAAAGTGACCAGGGAAATGGTTCAGCCGGCAGGCAGGCCTCGCACCGAGGCTCCTCCTCAGGCTCCAGCGTCATGTGTGCCTGAAAGGTGCTCCAGCCTCCCTCCCTCTCCCTCTCTCTCTCTCCCCCCCACTCTGCCTTCTCTACACATCTCTTATGGAATAAGATATTTATTTATTTCCTCCAGGGTTATTGCTGGGCTCGGTGCCTGCACCATGAATCCACCGCTCCTGGAGGCCATTTTTCCCCTTTTGTTGCCCTAGTTGTTGCCGCCTCGTTGCGGTTATTATTGCCATTGTTGACGTTGCTTTTGTTGTTGGATAGGACAGAGAGACATGGAGAGAGGAGGGGAAGACAGAGAGGGGGAGAGAAAGACAGACACCTGCAGACCTGCTTCACCGCCTGGGAAGCGACTCCCCTGCAGGTGGGGAGCCGGGGGCTTGAACTGGGATCCTGACGCTGGTCCCTGCGCTTTGCGCCACGTGCGCTTAACTAGCTGCGCCACCGCCCGACTCCCAGATATTTATTTTTTTATTTTCTTTTGTCTCCAGGGTTATTGCTGGGGCTTGGTGCTGAATCTACTGCTCCTGCAGGCCATTTTTTCCTCTTTTGTTGCCCTTGTTGTTAGTCATTGCTGTTATTGATGTCGTCGTTGTTGGCTAGGACAGAGAGAAATGGAGAGAGGAGGGAAAAACGGGGAGAGAAAGACAGACACCTGCAGACCTGCTTCACTGCCTGTGAAGCGACTCCCCTGCAGGTGGGGAGCCGGTCCCTGCGCTTGGCGCCAGGTGACTTAACCCGCTGTGCTACCTACCGCCTGACTCCCAGCACTCTGGGTCTGCGGTGCTGGGAATCGGACTCAATACCTCAGGCTCGCAAGCCCAGCACTCCACCACTGCGCCACCTTCAGGGCCGCCACGTAGATGTACAGCCTTGTTCCGCCGCCTTGCTAAGGGCCGGCAGAGGACTGCCAAATGAGGTGCGTCCTGCTTAAGGCCTCGGTGAAGGCCGGGCGGGGTCTGCCCCAGCTCCCGGGCAGTGAGTGTGGGGGGAGGCAGGTTGAGAGCAGGAAGCCTTTTCTCAGGGCCTGCAGAGGCAGGGAGGAAGGAAGCGGCGCCCACAGAAGCCACGCCACTCATGCCATTTCAAAAAGCAGCGAGCTGTGGCCACTGCCCTATGCACAGCCCATCCTCCGAGGCCGGCAAGGCCACTGCTCGGGCCGGGCCCCTGGGGCTGAGGTCAGGGCCACCCAGGCAGTGCCAGCTCAGCCACTACCTGGGCAAGGCCAGGCCCCAAAGGCTGAGGCCGGGGCCGGCTGGGCAGTGCCAGTCAGCACGCACTTTGAGCTCCCTGCCCAAGGCCAAGATGGACACATGGCAGTGAGGGCTAAAGCAGTGGCCCCTCGGGGTCCCTCGGTGACGTCTGGCCTCCGTCCCAGGCCTGGGAACCATCCACCACAGAGCCACCGTGCCCCTCTGTGCCAAACATTCAGTGACATTCCTTTGGTCCTCCGTGGCCCTTAAAAGCGGAATTCTTGACGAACTATATTTGGAAATGCCATCGGCCGCCCACCCTGGCAGCCCGGGGGCCCAGTGACGTCCCAACTCTGGGGTCCTGGGGAACAGGCCCCTGGTGGCCTCCCGGGTCCTGGGTGCTTTTCCCGGCACCCCCCCCCCCGCCCCCGGCTGTGCCAGGCAGAGGCTAGAGTGGTCTCAGGAGGCTCCTCGTGGAAGGGAGAGTGGGGCCACGTGAGCTTGGATGGCGTCCACCACCCCTGCCCCTGGGTGTCGGGCGGGCTCCCCTCTGCTCAAGGACCCCCAGCGCAGCTCTGACTCGAGGGCCCAGCGGGGCTTGAACCTCTGCGTTTCCAGCGAGTGATGCTGACACTTCTGGCCCACGGGCCACACACAGCAGGAAGGTGCCAGAAAGCAGAGCACAGCTCACCTGGGGTACCTGTGAGCTGAGGCGCCGGGGCCTCTGGGCGTGCGCGTCCCAGGGACAGAGCTGGGTGGAGCGCCGGGCCCTGGAGGCCACTGCTGCCTGTCCAGCAGATCATGGGGAGCCTGGTGCGGGAGGGCAAGCCTGTGAGCTGAAGGAAGTGGAGAGATTCTCATCGTCAGGCATTTATGGAAAATCCGGAGGGCACAGAGTCTTCTATTTTATTCCCTCCGGTTCTATTTTAGACGGCGAGCCTTCCACGTGTGTGGCAGACAAGCCATCCCCACTAAGCACTGTCTGAATGGCCGACCCAAGGAAACCACGCAGGATCACCAACTCACCAAAATCCAACTACTTTGACCCACAGAAAATCCTGACTGTGTAGCACTGTACCCAGACCTCGTCCCTAACCGCTCAGCTTGGCAGTGGTGGTGCTGAGGACTGAGGCTGGGCTCGGAACCTCAGGCAGTGACATCTTTCTGCAGGTGTGGAACGCTATGCTGTCTTCCCAGCCGCACAGTGCTGTTCCAGTCACTGTGGCTGACAGCCCTGGGCATGGCTTAAATCTTTAGTCAACTGGAAGCTTATTGTGGGAACCAGCTTTCTGGTTCACGCAGTGATAACATTCCACTAGAAAACCCTTTGAGCCCATCCTTTGTGAACATCCTTACCGAATACTTTTTTTTAATTAATTAATTTTTCCCCCAGGGTTATCGCTGGGGCTCGGTGCCTGGACTATGAATCCACTGCTCCTGGAGGCCATTTTCCCCCTTTTGTTGCCCTTGTTGTTTATCATTGTTATTACTGTTATTGCCGTCGTCGTCGTTGACTAGGAGAGAAATGGAGAGAGGAGGGGAAGACAGAGAGGGGGAGAGAAAGACAGACACCTGCAGACCTGCTTCACCGCCTGGGAAGCGACTCCCCTGCAGGTGGGGAGCCGGGATCCTTACGTTGGTCCCTGCGCTTTGTGCCATTTGCGCTTAACTCGCTGCGCCACCGCCCAGCCCCTACTGAATACTTTTAAGATTCATTTATTTCATATGAGACAAGGAGTTTCACAAGAGAGAAAGATGTAGAGACCAGAGCCATGTACCTGATGGGCTCGATCCTGGGAACCTTGGGCACCAAGGCCTGTGCCCTACCAGCTACCCCCAACTGAGTTTCTTAGGCTACATTTCCTTCCCTCCTTCCTCCCTTCCTTCCTTTCTTCTTTTACCAGAAGCCTGCTAAATTCTGGCTTATGGTGGGGGACTGAACCTGGAACTTTTTAAAAATTTATTTATTTTCCTTTTTGTTGCCCTTGTTTTATTGTTGTTGTAGTTATTATTGTTGTTGTTACTGATGTCGTCGTTGTTGGATAGGACAGAGAGAAATGGAGAGAGGAGGGGAAGACAGAGAGGGGGAAGAGAAAGACAGACACCTGCAGACCTGCTTCACCGCCTGTGAAGCGACTTCCCTGCAGGTGGGGAGCCGGGGGCTCGAACCAGGATCCTCACTCCTGTCCTTGCGCTTTGCGCCACGTGTCCTTAACCCGCTGCGCTACCGCCCGACTCCTGAACCTGGGACTTTGGAGCTCCAGGCGTGAGAGTCTCTGCATGACTGTCATGCTGTCCCCCCACCCCGCCCCCTTGGGCTACATCTCTACAAATGAGGAATGTGGATAAAGGGAAAAGACATCTGAAAGGTGTGCCACACACCAGCAGACCAGAGCAAGCTCGACCTTCTCCCCGCTCCCGGGGGTGGGAGTGAGGGGCCCTGTGGGCGACTGCTTCTCCCTGAAGGGCCTTCAGAAAGAGATCCGAAGGGAACTGAGAAGTGGCTGCCGCTTACTGCTTAGAGCAGACAGTCAGGAGGAGATGATCCCCGTCTTAAAGACTCAACATACGTGGTTGTGAATCCTGCAGGGCCCTGCAGTTTTGAATGGACCAAGAACAGTCCCTGGTTTATGACTCTGTCCCCTCAAGGTGAGCTGTTAACTAGCAGAGCCTGAGCCGGTCTGCTGTACAGGAAACAGCGGCAGCTGCTCGGGGAGGCGTCTGCAGTCCAGTCCTCAAACCCGGAAGTCCCTCCCTGAGTGCGGGTTGGCGCTACTCATGTCTGATGAGCACAACAAGACAGAAGGAACAGGATGTCACTTTGAGATGAGATTGTAAAAGCAGGGGGTTGGTGGGTAGCGCAGCGGGCTAAGTGCACGTGATGTGAAGCTCAAGGACCGGCGTAAGGATCCAGGTTCCAGCCCCCGGCTCCCCACCTGCAGGGGAGTCGCTTCACAGGCGGTGAAGCAGGTCTGCAGGTGTCTGTCTTTCTCTCCCCCTCTGTCTTCCCCTCCTCTCTCCATGTCTCTCTGTCCTATCCAACAACGATGACATCAACAACAACAACTACAACAATAAAACAAGGGCAACAAAAGGGAATAAAAAATAAATATATTTTTTTAAATCTTAGAAAAAGAAAAGAAAGATCATAAAAGCTGTGACATGCATCTTGGTCGTCTTCTCCCTCCCACTGCCGGGTTGCTTTTGCTTCTGGTGGAAATCAGCTGCCGGCCGTGAGGCTGTGAGGCCATGAGGCCGTGCTGTGGAGGAGCCCCGAGGGCTGACCCGTCTCTCTCTCCCTCTCTCTCTCTCTCTCTCTCTCTCTCTCTCTCTCGGGCCGCGGCCCCGGCTCACACCTCTGCCCAGCCGAGGGAGTCACAGCCGCCCCGCTGCCCTCACATGCCCGGGCCACAGCAAGGGCACCAGCAGCTGCTCTAGGGTCAGTGCGAGAACAGGCTGGTGTCTCCCGCAGTCCTGGCTGACGCGAGCAGCGATCGCCACAGCTGCAGACTCTGCCAGTCAGGCTTCAGAGTGGCCCCGAGAACGGGCTGGTGCCTCCATCCTCAGCAGAGGAAAGCGGGTCGCTGCCGGAGGGTTCACGAAAGGCTTTTTGCATGGCCAGGGCGCCGTCTCCCCAGCCCAGACCGTCCTCCTCCAGCCTTCGATGCCTTGTCTGTGGAAGCCTCTGCATCCCGGGTTTCTGACGAAGCACCTTCAGAGCCTGCTTTGTGCTGAACGACTGAATCTGCGAGTCCAGGTACCAGAGCGCAAACACCTTCAAGCAGAGAGGCAGGCTGGCAGCAGAGGTGGGAGGCTGACTGGGGACCTTTGACCTGACCATCTTCAGACACTCGTGTCCTCCCTCGGTGGGGAGACGCCCTGGCCAGGAGGAAAGCAGAGTCATGGGAGCTGCTCTCACTTGGGTCGGCTGAGGCCAGGCCACTCAAACCAGGCCTCTCGATACAGCTACCTGAAGATTGCACAGGTGCCAGGGCCCTCGGGGGGAAGCCATGCTCCAGCGTGGAGTAAACAGAATTGTTTTAGTGCGATGTCAACTTATTATCACTCCTTATCATCTGATCTCCATGTGGTCGGTGCAGCTGAGAACCAAGGGTAGACAGACAGTTTCCACCAGCCGCTGGCAGAGATGACCTCTTGGTGGGGCATTCCTGTCTTTTCAAGTTTTGTGCTTGTTTGTTTGTTTTTTGCTTTTATTATTCCCAGTTTATGCCTAAACTTCACCACCCAGATGCTTGAGTTAGGTCTGCCATAACTAACAGATACCAACAAAACATCACCATGATGTAATGGCCTTCAGGGTCAGAGTGACCAGAACAGACCTTGGAGGCATGAGAACCAGCTTGTTTTTCCTGGAACGTGTATTTCCGTTTGTATGTAGATGCAATTCTATTACTCTCAAAGCAATAGTTTTCTACTTACCAGCTTTCACAGGTAGATTCTTCCACATAAATGCTTTAGAGACTTTCCATGTGGGAGGGGTTAGGGACCATGCCACTTGGGCAATAAATTCCTTCTCCTGTTTTGGTCTGGAGGGCCCTAACGCGGGTGCTTACCGCCACCTCGTGGCACTCCGGGGAATAACCACACATGGAGGGTTGGCATCCCAGGCCGTCTGTTACCTGTGTGGACGTGGTGGCAAATATCGATGCCAGTGCGTATTTCAACAGACACTCGACTTGAGAGTGGTTTTACACTCACAGCAAGTCCCTGTAAACCAGAGCTGGTGGGCGCTCCTGCTCACAGCGAGTCCCTGTAAACCAGAGGCAGTGGGCGCTCCTGCTCACGGCAAGCCCACTTCCGAGCCACCATGTTCTTCCTCAAAACCTGCAGCCTTGGCCTGACGGTGCTGCAGGAAATCAGATCCAGGCACATGGCACGAAGCAAAAGGACCCCGGCAAGGACCTTGGTTCCAGCTTTCGGTTCTCCACCTGCAGGGGGGGGTCACTTCGCTAACAGTGAAGCAGGTCTGCAGGTGTCTGTCTCTCCCCCTCTGTCTTCCCCTCCTCTTTTGGTTTCCCTGTCCTATCTGACAATAACGAAAGCAATGAGAATAATGGTAACAATAGCAACTATAGACAACAAGGACAACAAAAGGAAAAAAATGGCCTCTAGGATGAAACTGAACCACTATATTTCACCAAATACAAAAGTAAATTCCAAGTGGATCAAAGACTTGGATGTTAGACCACAAACTATCAAATACTTAGAGGAAAATATTGGCAGAACTCTTTTCTGCATACATTTTAAAGACATCTTCAATGAAACAAATCCAATTACAAAGAAGACTAAGGCAAGTATAAACCTATGGGACTACATCAAATTAAAAAGCTTCTTCACAGCAAAAGAAACCACTACCCAAATCAAGAGACCCCTCACAGAATGGGAGAAGATCTTTATATGTCATACATCAGATAAGAGTTTAATAACCAACATATATAAAGAGCTTGCCAGACTCAACAACAAGACAACAAATAACCCCATCCAAAAATGGGGGGAGGACTTGGACAGAATATTCACCACAGAAGAGATCCAAAAGGCTGAGAAACAGATGAAAAAATGCTCCAATTCTCTGACTGTCAGAGAAATGCAAATAAAGACAACAATGAGATACCACTTCACTCCTGTGAGAATGTCATATATCAGAAAAGGTAACAGCAGCAAATGCTGGAGAGGGTGTGGGGTCAAAGGAACCCTCCTGCACTGCTGGTGGGAATGTCAATGGGTCCAACCTCTGTGGAGAACAGTCTGGAGACTCTCAGAAGGCTAGCAATGGACCTACCCTATGACCCTGCAATTCCTCTCCTGGGGATATATCCTAAGGAGCCCAACACACCCATCCAAAAAGATCTGTGTACACATACGTTCTTAGCAGCACAATTTGTAATAGCCAAAACCTGGAACCCAGGTGTCCAACAACAGATGAGTGGCTGAGCAAGTTGTGGTCTATATACACAATGGAATACTACTCAGCTGTAAAAAATGGTGACTTCACCGTTTTCAGCCGATGTTGGACGGACCTTGAAAAATTCATGTTAAGTGAAATAAGTCAGAAACAGAAGGATGAATATGGGATGGTCTTACTTTCAGGCAGAAGTTGAAAAGCAAGATCAGAAAAGAAAACACAAGTCGAACTTGAACTGGAATTGGCGTATTGCACCAAAGTAAAAGACTCTGGGGTGGGTGGGTGGGGGTGAGAGTACAGGTCCAAGAAGGATGACAGAGGACCTAGTGGGGGTTGTATTGTTTATGGAAAACTGGGAATGTTATGCATGTACAGACTATTGTATTTACTGTCGAATATAAAACACTAATTCCCCAATAAAGAATTTAAAAAAAAAAAAAAAAAGGCCTCCAGGAGCAGTGGATTTGTAGCCTAGGCACCAAGACCCAGTGGTAACCCTGGAGGCAAAAAACAAAACAAAAGAACTTACAGTCTCTTCAACAATCCCAACTGAGGGCCTCACAGAAACGCCTCCTCAACACTCCTCAAACTGTCAGGTTCTTGGGAAAACCACATGACTGAGAGACCATCACAGACCAGAGGAGACTAGGGAGACGCGGTCCTGGGTACTGTGCGAGGGCCGAGAACCCGGAAAAGGACATTTGTGGAAGAGTGAGGTCTCAGTGGCTGGGAACGGCCTGGCCGGCATCAACGCGGGGACAGATGTGGCCTGGCGGCATCTGGGACAAGTGCTTTTGCGACTGGTGGTTCTGCACGTGTATCTTAGGGCAAACATTCTCTGCCAGCTGGATCATTTCTGACTGCAGACACCTCCCGGGCAGGGACCGTGACCTGGGCCTGGTTGCAGTCCAAAGCCCGAGCTCAGTGCCCGGGGAAGGTGCAGCCTTCAGCAACAGGGCGCGTGCACTCGCTCCCTCAGATACTCCAACAAGGGCAGCTCTCACCGCTTCCTGCCACTGAGCTTCAGCCTCTGATCTCACTCCCTCCCTGACTCACACTGGACCTTGCCTGGAGCAGGAAGTCCCAGCAACAACAGAATGTGTGTGCGTACTGGCAGGTTTGCGGCCTGCGTATCTGTCTGAATAAAGCTGGAATTGTCAAGAGTTTGTTTTTTTGTTGCCTCCAGGGTCATTGCTGGGGCTCGGTGCCTGCACCACGAATCATCCACCGCTCCTGGAGGCCATTTTTCTCTCTTTTGTTGCCCTTGTTGTTGTAGCCTTGTTGTGGCTATTGTTGTTGTTGATGTCGTTCGTTCGTTGTTGGACAGGACAGAGAGAAATGGAGAGAGGAGGGGAAGACAGAGGGGGAGAGAAAGACAGACACCTGCAGACCTGCTTCACCACCTGGGAAGCGCCTCCCCTGCAGGTGGGGAACCGGGGGCTCGAACCGGGATCCTCACACCGGTACTTGCGCTTTGCTACCGCCCGACTCCCCCCAAATATTGTTTAAAATCTGAGTGGGCTGCACAGTGGCGTACCTGGTTAAGCGCACATAGCACTATGCATAAAGACTCGGGTTCAAGCCCCTGCTCCCCACCTACAGCAGGGACACTTCATGAGCGGTGAGGCACTTCTGCAGGTGTCTTTCCCTCCCCTGCCCCCTCAGTTTCTCTATAATAAAATTGGGGGGGGATGCGCGACAGGAGTGGTGGACTCAGAGTGCCAGCACTGAGCCCCAGAGATAACCCTGGAGGCAGAAATAAATCATTAAAAATAAAGCTTACTGGGGAGTCGGGCCGTGGCGCAGTGGGTTAAGCGCACGTGGCACAAAGCACAAGGACCGGCGTAAGGATCCCGGTTCGAGCCCCCGGCTCCCACCTGCAGGGGCGTCGCTTCACAGGCGGTGC
This sequence comes from Erinaceus europaeus, assembly GCF_950295315.1. NCBI lineage: Eukaryota > Metazoa > Chordata > Mammalia > Eulipotyphla > Erinaceidae > Erinaceus > Erinaceus europaeus. The sequence continues at coordinate 590,277 of NC_080183.1, forward strand.
AGCAGGTCTGCAGGTGTCTGTCTTTCTCTCCCCCTCTCTGTCTTCCCCTCCTCTCTCCATGTCTCTCTGTCCTATCCAGCAACGACGACATCAGTAACAACAACAATAAAAAACAAGGGCAACAAAAGGGAAAATAAATACAAGTAAAGTGAATTAATAAAATAAGATAAAGCTTACAAGGCTCCCGAGTCCCAGGCTCAGCCTGAGCTGAGCAGAGTTCCGGTCTGCCTCTAGAGAGCAAGAGCGAGAGACACGCACAAGTGTCCGGGGCCCATTTAACACAAAGAGTTCACCGAGTGCCGGCTTTGCATTCGGCCTTCCGTGAAGTCCTAATAGGGACGCACACGATGCCTCCGACTCGAGGCCGAAGCTACACAGCCCGAGTCGGACCCCGGCGCGCTTTCAGTCGGAGCTAAACGTTTCCTTTGCTCTTTCACCAGAGCCTCGGGCTCCGAGCCTCTCTGCTCCGTGGCCATGATGCCACCCGCCAGCACAGCCCAGCCTCCCTCGAGCAGCGCAGCGGCTTTCGGGGCTGACTCGCCAAGCTGTGCCGCCGTGCCAGCTGTGCCCGCGGCCAGGCCTCAAGCCCTCACGGCGGCACGGCGGGCAGCTGCTTCGGATGTCTCCACTGGGGGCTGCTGCCTTCCGGTGACAGCAGATACAGCGGCTTGTCCGTGAGCCGGGCAGTTTCGGAACCGGGACCGAGCTCAGAACTTCCTCACACTCACGCCTCGGGGACAGCCTGCCGCCGACGTCTTTCTGTCTGTCTGCCTGTTGCCCGGACTTGTGGCTCCCTCGCTGAGCAGCTCGCTCGCGCAGTCTCTTGCTCACGCGTGGAAAGGGGTTTGTGTCAAACACTGGGCGACGGCTACCGTGTCTCCGGGACGTGTCTTCTTGTCCATCTTCTTCTGGGCCAGAGACCCAGCGAGGCAGAAGCAGACGGCCAAGCCCCTGCGGGACGCGGGCGCCCGAGCGGGGTCCCCGGCCTCGGATCGCTGCCCGGCCCGATCGATGGCTTTCTTTTCTCTTCTCTGCTCCCCGCAGCACTCGGAAGCGGGAGGGCAGCCCGCAGCGGGCAGGGAGCCTCATCCGCCTCCACCCCAGGGGCCGCTCCCTGGAGAGACACCCCTGCCCGCCGGGCCCAGAGGCGGGCCGCCTGTCCACACCGACTGACTCTCCCGGGCAGCTGTGGAGACGGACCCACACCTGTCTAGGACTTGCCCAGCTCTGACGGCAGCCACACTGGGGGCCGCACAGCAGGCGACTGTGCTCCGTCCAGGAGCCCCGGTCAGATACTACTACTAACAACAACAACAGTGAGGGGCAGCCCCGGTCAGATACTACTACTAACAACAACAACAGTGAGGGGCAGCCCCGGTCAGATACTAATAACAACAACAGTGAGGGCCAGCCCCAGTCAGATACTAATAACAACAACAACAGAGTGAGGGGCAGCCCCGGTCAGATACTAATAACAACAACAACAACAACAGAGTGAGGGGCAGCCCCGGTCAGATACTAATAACAACAGTGAGGGGCAGCCCCGGTCAGATACTAATAACAACAACAACAACAGAGTGAGGGGCAGCCCCGGTCAGATGATAATAATAACAGAGTGAGGGGCAGCCCCGGTCAGATGATAACAACAACAACAACAGAGTGAGGCAGCCCCGGTCAGATGATAACAATAACGGGGGCAGCCCCGGTCAGATGATAACAATAACGGGGGGGGCAGCCCCGGTCAGGTGATAACAATAACGGAGGCAGCCCCGGTCAGATGATAACAATAACGGGGGCAGCCCCGGTCAGGTGATAACAATAACGGGGGGGGGGCAGCCCCGGTCAGGTGATAACGGGGGGGGCAGCCCCGGTCAGGTGATAACAATAACGGGGGGGGGGGCAGCCCCGGTCAGGTGATAACAATAACGGGGGGGGCAGCCCCGGTCAGGTGATAACAATAACGGGGGGGGCAGCCCCGGTCAGGTGATAACAATAACGGGGGGGGCAGCCCCGGTCAGGTGATAACAATAACGGGGGGGGCAGCCGCATCAGCAGCCGGTGCCGGTTCTCCTCCCTCCCGCCCAGGGCCCCCTCCCCTCCCCTCCCTCCCCCACGGGGCCCCGCCCCCTTCCCATCGGCCCCCGCGGGCCCCGCCTTCCCAGGGGCGCCGCCTCCCGCGAGTCCCGGCGGAGCCACGCCCACCTCGGGCGCGTGACGTCACGCAGCGGGCGCGCACTTCCTGCGAGGGCCGGAAGCCGCATCCGGGTCTGCGGGCGGAGCGGCACCGGAAGGTGAGGTCCGGGCGCTGCCCCGCTCTGCAGGGTCGCCCGGGCTGGGGGGCGTCTCCGCCTCCCGTCGGCCCCCGCGGCCGCCCCCCCCGCTTCCCGTCGGCCCCCGCGGCCGCCCCCTCCGCCTCCCGGCGGCCCCCGCCTGCGATGCCCGAGCCGCCCGCCTGCGCCGAGCCGGGGCCGCTGTGAGTGTCGGCGGGGGCCGCCGGGAGGCGGGGGCGCCGGGGTGACGTGCGGGTCCGGGGCTGCGGGGCGGGGCCTCGCACCTGCTCTCCGCGAGGACGGTGCCGCCGGGGGGACTGGGTGTCACGGGGGGGTCTGGGTGTCACGGGGGGGGTCTGGGTGTCACGGGGGGGACTGGGTGTCACGGGGGGGACTGGGTGTCACGGGGGGGTCTGGGTGTCACGGGGGGGACTGGGTGTCACGGGGGGGGACTGGGTGTCACGGGGGGGTCTGGGTGTCACGGGGGGGACTGGGTGTCACGGGGGGGTCTGGGTGTCACGGGGGGGACTGGGTGTCACGGGGGGGGACTGGGTGTCACGGGGGGGACTGGGTGTCACGGGGGGGACTGGGTGTCACGGGGGGGTCTGGGTGTCACGGGGGGGGACTGGGTGTCACGGGGGGGTCTGGGTGTCACGGGGGGGACTGGGTGTCACGGGGGGGACTGGGTGTCACGGGGGGGTCTGGGTGTCACGGGGGGGGTCTGGGTGTCACGGGGGGACTGGGTGTCACGGGGGGGTCTGGGTGTCACGGGGGGGACTGGGTGTCACGGGGGGGGGACTGGGTGTCACGGGGGGGACTGGGTGTCACGGGGGGGTCTGGGTGTCACGGGGGGGACTGGGTGTCACGGGGGGGACTGGGTGTCACGGGGGGGTCTGGGTGTCACGGGGGGGGTCTGGGTGTCACGGGGGGACTGGGTGTCACGGGGGGGTCTGGGTGTCACGGGGGGGACTGGGTGTCACGGGGGGGGGACTGGGTGTCACGGGGGGGACTGGGTGTCACGGGGGGGACTGGGTGTCACGGGGGGGGGGACTGGGTGTCACCGGGGGGGTCTGGGTGTCACCGGGGGGACTGGGTGTCACGGGGGGGGGGTCTGGGTGTCACGGGGGGGACTGGGTATCACGGGGGGGGGTCTGGGTATCACGGGGGGGGGACTGGGTATCACGGGGGGGGTCTGGGTATCACGGGGGGGTCTGGGTGTCACGGGGGTGTCTGGGTGTCACAGGGGGCTGGGTGTCGCCGGGGGGGCTGGGTGTCGCGGGGGGACTGGGTGACACCTGGGGGACTGGGTGACACTGGGGGGACTGGGAGGGCTGGGTGTCGTCCGGAGGGCTGGGTGTCACCGGGAGCCCCGGCGCCCACCGCGGCCCCGCGCCCCTGCCCGCACCCGCACGCTAACCCCGCTCTCCCGCAAGGCACGGAGCATGGAGGATGATGAACTTCCGGCAGCGCATGGGCTGGGTCGGAGTGGGGCTGTACCTGCTGGCCAGCGCCGCCGCCCTGTACTACGCCTTCGAGCTGAGCGACACCTACGGCCGCCTGGCGCTGGAGCACGCGCGGCGGCCGGCCGAGCCTCGCGGGGCCTCGTGGACTCACTCGCTCAAGGGCCGGCTGCTCTCGCTGCCCTTCTGGCTGTGGACGCTGCTCTTCCTCGTCCCCTACCTGCAGATGTTCTTGTTTCTGTACTCGTGCACGCGAGCCGACCCCAAGACCGTGGGCTACTGCCTGGTCCCCGTGTGTCTGGCCGCGCTCTGCCACCGCCACCAGGCCTTCGCCAAGGCCTCGACCCAGATGAGCAGACTGCAGCTCATCGACACGTGAGGCTGGGCGGGGACGTGCGGGGCTGAGTCTGTAGGGAAGGCCGCGCTACAGAATCATGTTCGACTCCAGATCTTGGAAGTGAAATCGTGCTACTTGCGTTTTCTTGAAAGACCCAAGTACCGGACTCATTTTTAGTCTGCCGTGCAGCAGACTCCAGCTTTTCCTTTGAGGAAAACACGAGGACGGACATGGACATCTCCAGTGTGTCTGACGTAAGCGGGTCCAAACGTGGTCATAAAGTTTAGATTTTACACTACCTGGTTGGCTTTGAATTCTTCCAACTGAAACACTCACTCCCCCTGCTGTACTTAAGCCGACTAACTTAGCGACCTGTGAGAGGCCGGCTTTGACAAGCAGACTGCCCTCCCTTCTGGCAGTGGCATTTTTAAGTAGCATCGTTAGCCTCCTGGTCTAAAACGGCTGCTCGGGACGAGACGGGATGCTTGAAGGTGGAAGAGGCTAGCTTGCTTAGAGAAGAGTGTCTGTGAGCACGGACACCCCTCTGAGCGCCACCCTGCGGTCTTCTCTGCTGGCTTAAGGCCCAGCCTGTTAAAGATGTGGTTCCTCCCTGTGTCTGGTAACAGTACAGAGAGCCGGACGGAAATACTAGTCTTAGGACTTTTTTCTCCCTGAGAGTGCGCTGGAGGGGCCACATCAGCACTGAGTCACACATGCACAACGCAGTATAGCGAGCTGTTTTTCTGCTGCCCAGAGCCCTGCTCAGCTCTGGCTTCTGGTGGTGCGGGGGGATTGAACCTGGGACTCCAGGGCCTCAGGCATGAGACTCTCTTTGCAGAACCATTATGCTATCTACCCCTGCCCAGAGTGAGCTGTTTGGTTGGCCGAATTCCCACGTTTTTGTCCGGGTGAGGTCGGTAGGCTTGTATACAGTCATGGCACTGACACCAGGGAGATGTGACACTGATGGTGGTAGTGATCCCTTGCTCACGCTCAGCCCTGCTGGCCCTGTTCTGAGGGCGCTAGGTGACTCGGCCTGCAAGCCAGGAGTCAGCAGTTACTACCTTCCAGGCTTCAGACAGGAAACTGGACCGGATGGCGAAGCTGTTTTGACTTATTTTAACCAGAGCACAGCTCAGCTGGTGGTACAGGAGACTGAACTTGGCCCAGGCATGAAAGTCTTTTTGCAAAACCTTTAAGCTATCTCCCTTGTGAAGGTTCAGTCTTTTTTATTTCATTTTTTTGCCTCCAGGGTGATCACTGGGGCTCGGTGCCTGCACTACCAATCTGCTGCTCCTGGATGCCATTTTTCCCATTTTTGTTGCCCTTGTTGTCCTTTGGATAGGACAGAGAAATCCAGAAAGGAAAGGAAGACAGAGAGGGAAAGACACCTGCAGACCTGCTTCACCGCTTGAGAAGCGACTTCCCTGTAGGTGGGGAGCCGGGGGCTCGAACCAGAATCTTTTTTTCTTTTTTTTTTTCCTCCAGGGTCATTGCTGGGCTCGGTGCCTGCACCATGAATCCACCGCTCCTGGAGGCCATTTTTCCCCTTTTTGTTGCCCTTGTTGTTGTAGCCTCGTTGTGGTTATTATTATTGCCATTGTTGATGTTGTTCGTTGTTGGGTAGGACAGAGAGACATGGAGAGAGGAGGGGAAGACAGAGAGGGGGAGAGAAAGACAGACACCTGCAGACCTGCTTCACCGCCTGTGAAGCGACTCCCCTGCAGGTGGGGAGCCGGGGGCTCGAACCGGGATCCTAACGCTGGTCCCTGCGCTTTGCACCACATGCGCTTAACCCGCTGCGCCACCGCCCAACCCCCTCGAACCAGGATCTTTACGTCGGTGCTTGTGCTTTGTGCCACCACCCAGCCCCCGAAGGTTATGTCTTTTAGAGACTTAGGAAAATGAAGGCAAGGCAAGTACCGAGCCCACGGCCACACGGCGTCAGCAGCAGCCAGGCGGGGCAGGAGCTGCTCTCCCCAGGGAGGGCAGGCGCTTGAGGCCAGGACAGTGCTGGGGGAGTGCAGCACAGCCACCTCCGACTTGACGGAGTTGGAAAGAATGAGAAACTGCCCAGGAAATAGGCGGGAAGAGGAGTGACATGAACGGCAAACAGGACACGACCGAGGTTTCGGGGGGAGGCAGGAGTGAGAGCCGGACCCACGGTGGTCGGGCTGTTCTCCTCGCAGCTGACTGAACCCGCTGGCACCCCTTGAGCGGCTTTCGTGGAAATAAATGGGCCCTGGGGCCTCGTCTTCCTGAGGTAGCAGCATACACAGGACATGGAAGGCCTCGGAGCGCTGCTGCATGCGTGCATGCGTGCGGTGCTCTGAAGAGCGGCGTGTCGCCACAAAGCTGGAGCCTGTGGAGGGGAGAGGTGGGCGGTGAGGGGGACCTGCTGTGCTCGCAAGCCGCCGTGGGCGCTCAGCTTGCAGACTCAGGCTGACCCTGCCGGGTGTGTGGATATTCAGCCACTCGGACAAATGGAGAACAGTGAACCTGAATTGCTCCTGCCTGAGGCTCTGAAGTCCCAGGTTCAGTCCCCTGCACCACCGTAAGCCAGAGCTGAGCAGTGCTCTGGTTAAAAAAACAAGTGAATTGTAAAAACGAACATTCATGGAGTACCGGAGTAGCCCACCCTCGGGGGCCGGCCTGTCCCTCTGGCTCTTTCTGAAATCAGAATAAAAATGTCATGGGGGGCGGTGCGGGCGGCAGCTCAGCGGGTTAAGCACAAGTGAAGCGCAAGGACCCGTGTGAGGATCCTGGTTCCAGCCCCCGGCTCCCCTGCAGGGGGTCGCTTAACAAGCGGTGAAGCAGGTCTGCAGGTGTCTGTCTTTCCCTGTCTCCCCCTCCTGTCGATTTCTCTGTCCTATCCAACAGAAGCAATAATAATAAGGGCAACAAAAATGAGAAAAAACGCCTCCAGGAGCAGTGCATTTGTAGTGCAGGCCCCGAGCCCCAGTGATAACTGTGGAGGCCAGAAAGAAAAAGTCATGGGGGGGGTGCATATTGCAGGCCCTGCCACCACACAGCTCATGAAACAACGCCCAGGTCTCCCCAACCAACCGTTTTAACTCTTGAAATAACTTAGGGATGAGAAGCACTGACACGTGCATTTATGCACCGCTTACTGAAGACTCAGCTGCTTGGGCGTCGTTCCAGTCCTCGCACCTGGCTCGCTCTCTCCAGCACTGGGGCTTCATGCAGACGGTGACCCCACCACTCCTGGGCTGTTTGGTTTCTCATTTCAGACAGACAGACAGAGGCACTGGAGCACTGCTTCACCACCACCGCCTCCAGTGGCGTGATGCTCAAGCCTGGGGCTTTTCTTACTTCACCAGACTATTTTTTTTTTTTTTTTTGGAATAGACAAATTGAGAGGGGATTAAGAGGGAGGGACAGACACCTGTAGCCCTGCTTTACTGCTCGTGAAGCTTCCCCCCTGCAGGTGGGGGCTGGCAGCTTGAACCTGGGTCCTTGCGACTGTAATGTGCCTCCACCCAGAAAATCTCCTTTGTCAGAATAAAAACAAAACTCTTAATTTGGATTAGCGCCCCCCCGCCCCCCATAATAAATTCCCAAGTATGTGGCCCTTGGCCTTCTCCACCCCTCACTCCATCCTGTCACACTGGTTGTCTTGGAAAACAGCTAAGGGTCTGGACTCAGACGAACTGCTCTCACCTTCAGACCTTTGCTGGCGAGGCTGGCTGACGGCCCTGTTTCCCAGTCAGCATCCTCTCCCCGCTTCTCTCATAGCACTTAGGATCAGATGGCACGGGTTAGGGTTAGGATCTTGCTGGGATCTAGACTCCAGGAGGGCAGTGCGTGTAAGTGCTTGCGTGCGCGGTACTGCAGAGCCCACGCCCAGAACGGGACACTCAGTACTTATCACTCGAGTATTTATTGCCACTGACTAGCAGGAGGTGCACAGAACAGTCTGTCACGTGTTCTAAGTGCGTCTATCCTCTCCCAGCAAGTACCTGCCCATTCTTTTCAAGGTCAAAGTTTCAAGTCTCCCAGTGGGGCGGGTGGCCTCGGGATCGCCCTGCGCACGCGCCACAGATGGCCAGAAGCGCTCTGGGCTTTCCTTCTCATCAGTCTTTGAAAACTAGGTAAGGAGCCAGCGTGGGTGCACCTGGCCCCTCCTGTGAGCCGCTCCTTCTGATACTCAGGGCCTAGTAGAGCACACACACCTTTGCTCTCCAGGACCTGGGTTCAAGCCCCCCACCCCCACCGCAGGCCGTGGAGCAGCCCTCCAAGCGTCTCCCCTACCTCTACTACAAAATACAGCCTGGTGTCTAGCACTCACTGTCTCCTGGGCCGTGCCCGCCCCTTTGTTGTTGCTGGGGTCTCACCACTCTGGGCAACGTCTCCAGATGGAGAGGAGCGGAGCGGGGGAGCATGTGAGGAGCCAGTGCCTCAGACCCCCAGGTGGTCTGCAGGAGAAAGCAGACATCCTCCCAGCTGGCCTGGGGCGAGTTCTGACCCCCGGGGGCTAAGGAGTGGGAGCGGCCCTGCTGTGCACGCTGGTCCTCCTCTTTGATGGCGGCTCCTTTTCTCTGTGGTCTGGAACCAGATCCCTGCTCAGCTCCGGCCTCCAGTGGTGCTGGGGATTGGACCTGGGACTTGGGACCCGGGACCCTATGGCGTGGAAGCTGTGCAGGGGGTGCGCTTCACCTGACCTGTGCCAAGACAGCATCCTTTACCCTTTAGACCGAGAGGAGGATGAGAGAGTGAGCGGGCGAGCGAGTGAGCGGGCGAGAGAGCGAGCACGGCCCAAGCTCTCCAGTGCAGTGGGGCACTGCACACGTGGCAAAGGGCAGGCCGCCAACCAGGCTTTCCAGCTTGCTGCGTTGGGGCATCTCTGGTGGTGCATTTACTCATCTGTTCCAGTAAGATTTCTGAATTTCTAAAAATCTCGCTTCTCCCAAAAGAAGTGTTAAGTATCCCTGTGGTCCAGGAGGTGGCGCAGTGATAAAGCTTTGGACTCTCAAGCACGAGGTCCCGAGTTTGATCCCCGGCAGCACATGTGCCAGAGTGACGTCTGGTTCTCTCTCTCCTATCTTTCTCAGAAAAAAAAAAAAAAAACTTAATCCCTTTTCATCCCATTCCTGGAACTTACTATATATTAAAACTGTAAGAATCCAACCTTGTTTTTGAAATGACTGTGAGGTCATCCAAATCAGAGGTGAGCTCATGGAAGACATTATTACAGACTAAATCAGGTAAGTGCTGACTGTGAGGCTTCCCAGCCAGTACGGCTCGGATTGCACAAGAGCACCTAGGGAAAGGCTACTGTTCCAATTCAAACGCTCCTTGCAGATCCGAACAGCTGTGAATCAGGCTCCTCAGCAGTGCGTTCTGTAAGCTAGCCAGCGCCAGGCTAGGATCTTTAAAAGCTGTGCACAGGCCCGGTTCTGAAGAAGCTAGCTCCGCACCTCAGGGCAGGTGTCTAAGATTCAATTTACCTTGGGGATAAACCATCTTCTTTGTCGTTTACTTCCAATTCTAAAATTCTACAATCACCTGTGTTCCCTTATGTACACTGCATTTTCTTTACTCGACTTAGGAAGTACAGTAAATGCTCTGGTCCCCACTGAAATTCAAAGCCACACGATCTAAAAAGCATCATTACCCTTTGTTAAAGTGACTAAAGAGCCATCTGTCACGAGCATGTCCTGTGTGGACACCCTCACTGCAGCTTGCTCCACTCAGCTCTCCCAAGGTGCCAGTTAACAGGAGTCTATGCAGGATACACCTGGGTGTTCGTGTGCTGTGCACAGGACTCTGAGGACCTCCATTTGAACAGCATGCTCAGCTCTGGTTTGTGGTGGTGTGGGGGACTGAACCTGGGACTCTGGAGCCTCAGGAGGAGTCTTTGCAGAACAGTGATGCTGTCTCCCTGCCCCTCAGCATCTCTCCTTCTTTCAGAGCCTCGGTTCTTCAGCTTCACGCCCACTTCTTGCCACTTCTTTGAACGTCACTGCTCCCCACCCCGTCATGACACGTACATACATGATCCCATAAACTGAGTCACTGACTTGGTGAATATTAAAGTTTTATCTTACATTATTAAATGTTCTATTTTATTCTCATGATCTTCTATTTCCCAGGAAAACAGATTCATTTCTAAGCATTTATTATCTTTCATTTTGACAGAAGCTTTTTTTTTCTGACAGAATAGTCCTACATGAACAAAACACTTCCGAGGTACAGCTCAGGACCCCTTAACTGCCAGCATGGTATCAAGACACGGCGCCTTAAGGCTTCACAGAGTCGGCGGCTTCGGTCGCTTTGCAGATGGCCCATCTGAATTAATTCTATTTTCAATGTTATTTTCATCTCCTCCATCATCTCCATCACCTTTTAAAACAAATATTGGTGGCACGACGTTGAGCGGTTGAAAGGAATACAGAAAATCACGGAGGAGGTGTGAGGATGCGGCACGGGCGGCCAGGCAGGAGCCCGGGGCCCCGCAGTGAGCACCCCCAGCCCAACATTCACTCGGGCGCTGCTGTGGCGCGGGGAACCAAGGTCCCGGCGTGACCCCTGGCCGGGCACGGGCTGGCGATGCTGGTTCTCTCCAGCTGGTGAGGAAACACTTTTATGATCTCACTTTAGCAGAGGGACTCCTGTGTGCTGGGGAAGTCGTGGGACGTCAGCTCAGAAAGCAGTGTCTCCCACCCACGTCACTGACGGAGCAGCTGAGTCCAGACACAGCTGTCCCCGTGCCAGAGAGGGCCTCGTGCGAGCCGGCAGGCGACGGATCCGCGGTGCACCGCCCACCAGCCCGCCTGGACCCGGCCCTGCGGCTCCGAGCAGGGAGGACAGCGGACTCTGCTGGAGCCCAGCCCTGCGCCCAGACGAGCCCGGGGGATCGGTTTCCCTGGACACCTGCTCAGCTCTGGCTGACGGTGGAGCTGGGATCGAATCCGGGGCCTCACGGCCTCAGGCGGGAGTCTGCAGAGCCCGTGCTGTGTCCCCTCATCCTCGCCGTCATCACCCTGAGCTCTGGCTGGGATGAACCCGGCTGTGCCAGAGGTGCATGGTCACCATAGCGACTGTTGCTACCTGTTCGCTAGCAGCCGGGGCTCCGCATCCCCACTGTTGTATAGTTACTGTTACTGCCCCCTGCAGGGCCTGTTGGCAGAGCCCCTGACGGCTCCCCAGCCCCTCTATTCCTGCTCCTGTTACTATTATCCCAGAGCCCTGCCGGCTCCCCAGTCTCCCCTCTATTCCTGCTCCTGTTACTATTATCCCCAGAGCCCTGCCGGCTCCCCCGTCTCCCCTCTATTCCTGCTCCTGTTACTATTACCCCAGAGCCCTGCCGGCTCCCCAGTCTCCCCTCTATTCCTGCTCCTGTTACTATTATCCCAGAGCCCTGCCGGCTCCCCCGTCTCCCCTCTATTCCTGCTCCTGTTACTATTATCCCAGAGCCCTGCCGGCTCCCCCGTCTCCCCTCTATTCCTGCTCCTGTTACTATTACCCCAGAGCCCTGCCGGCTCCCCCGTCTCCCCTCTATTCCTGCTCCTGTTACTATTACCCCAGAGCCCTGCCGGCTCCCCAGTCTCCCCTCTATTCCTGCTCCTGTTACTATTATCCCAGAGCCCTGCCGGCTCCCCCGTCTCCCCTCTATTCCTGCTCCTGTTACTATTATCCCAGAGCCCTGCCGGCTCCCCACTCTCCCCTCTATTCCTGCTCCTGTTACTATTACCCCAGAGCCCTGCCGGCTCCCCCGTCTCCCCTCTATTCCTGCTCCTGTTACTATTATCCCAGAGCCCTGCCGGCTCCCCCGTCTCCCCTCTATTCCTGCTCCTGTTACTATTATCCCAGAGCCCTGCCGGCTCCCCCGTCTCCCCTCTATTCCTGCTCCTGTTACTATTATCCCAGAGCCCTGCCGGCTCCCCCGTCTCCCCTCTATTCCTGCTCCTGTTACTATTATCCCAGAGCCCTGCCGGCTCCCCCGTCTCCCCTCTATTCCTGCTCCTGTTACTATTATCCCAGAGCCCTGCCGGCTCCCCACTCTCCCCTCTATTCCTGCTCCTGTTACTATTATCCCAGAGCCCTGCCGGCTCCCCCGTCTCCCCTCTATTCCTGCTCCTGTTACTATTATCCCAGAGCCCTGCCGGCTCCCCCGTCTCCCCTCTATTCCTGCTCCTGTTACTATTATCCCAGAGCCCTGCCGGCTCCCCAGTCTCCCCTCTATTCCTGCTCCTGTTACTATTATCCCAGAGCCCTGCCGGCTCCCCACTCTCCCCTCTATTCCTGCTCCTGTTACTATTATCCCAGAGCCCTGCCGGCTCCCCCGTCTCCCCTCTATTCCTGCTCCTGTTACTATTATCCCAGAGCCCTGCCGGCTCCCCCGTCTCCCCTCTATTCCTGCTCCTGTTACTATTATCCCAGAGCCCTGCCGGCTCCCCCAGTCTCCCCTCTATTCCTGCTCCTGTTACTATTACCCCAGAGCCCTGCCGGCTCCCCCGTCTCCCCTCTATTCCTGCTCCTGTTACTATTATCCCAGAGCCCTGCCGGCTCCCCCGTCTCCCCTCTATTCCTGCTCCTGTTACTATTATCCCAGAGCCCTGCCGGCTCCCCCGTCTCCCCTCTATTCCTGCTCCTGTTACTATTATCCCAGAGCCCTGCCGGCTCCCCACTCTCCCCTCTATTCCTGCTCCTGTTACTATTACCCCAGAGCCCTGCCGGCTCCCCAGTCTCCCCTCTATTCCTGCTCCTGTTACTATTATCCCAGAGCCCTGCCGGCTCCCCCAGTCTCCCCTCTATTCCTGCTCCTGTTACTATTATCCCAGAGCCCTGCCGGCTCCCCAGTCTCCCCTCTATTCCTGCTCCTGTTACTATTACCCCAGAGCCCTGCCGGCTCCCCCATCTCCCCTCTATTCCTGCTCCTGTTACTATTATCCCAGAGCCCTGCCGGCTCCCCCATCTCCCCTCTATTCCTGCTCCTGTTACTATTATCCCAGAGCCCTGCCGGCTCCCCAGTCTCCCCTCTATTCCTGCTCCTGTTACTATTATCCCCAGAGCCCTGCCGGCTCCCCCGTCTCCCCTCTATTCCTGCTCCTGTTACTATTATCCCAGAGCCCTGCCGGCTCCCCAGTCTCCCCTCTATTCCTGCTCCTGTTACTATTATCCCAGAGCCCTGCCGGCTCCCCAGTCTCCCCTCTATTCCTGCTCCTGTTACTATTATCCCAGAGCCCTGCCGGCTCCCCCGTCTCCCCTCTATTCCTGCTCCTGTTACTATTATCCCAGAGCCCTGCCGGCTCCCCAGTCTCCCCTCTATTCCTGCTCCTGTTACTATTATCCCAGAGCCCTGCCGGCTCCCCCGTCTCCCCTCTATTCCTGCTCCTGTTACTATTACCCCAGAGCCCTGCCGGCTCCCCCGTCTCCCCTCTATTCCTGCTCCTGTTACTATTATCCCAGAGCCCTGCCGGCTCCCCCGTCTCCCCTCTATTCCTGCTCCTGTTACTATTATCCCAGAGCCCTGCCGGCTCCCCCGTCTCCCCTCTATTCCTGCTCCTGTTACTATTATCCCAGAGCCCTGCCGGCTCCCCCGTCTCCCCTCTATTCCTGCTCCTGTTACTATTATCCCAGAGCCCTGCCGGCTCCCCCGTCTCCCCTCTATTCCTGCTCCTGTTACTATTATCCCAGAGCCCTGCCGGCTCCCCCGTCTCCCCTCTATTCCTGCTCCTGTTACTATTATCCCAGAGCCCTGCCGGCTCCCCCGTCTCCCCTCTATTCCTGCTCCTGTTACTATTATCCCAGAGCCCTGCCGGCTCCCCCGTCTCCCCTCTATTCCTGCTCCTGTTACTATTATCCCAGAGCCCTGCCGGCTCCCCACTCTCCCCTCTATTCCTGCTCCTGTTACTATTATCCCAGAGCCCTGCCGGCTCCCCCGTCTCCCCTCTATTCCTGCTCCTGTTACTATTATCCCAGAGCCCTGCCGGCTCCCCAGTCTCCCCTCTATTCCTGCTCCTGTTACTATTACCCCAGAGCCCTGCCGGCTCCCCCGTCTCCCCTCTATTCCTGCTCCTGTTACTATTACCCCAGAGCCCTGCCGGCTCCCCACTCTCCCCTCTATTCCTGCTCCTGTTACTATTATCCCAGAGCCCTGCCGGCTCCCCCGTCTCCCCTCTATTCCTGCTCCTGTTACTATTATCCCAGAGCCCTGCCGGCTCCCCCGTCTCCCCTCTATTCCTGCTCCTGTTACTATTACCCCAGAGCCCTGCCGGCTCCCCCGTCTCCCCTCTATTCCTGCTCCTGTTACTATTACCCCAGAGCCCTGCCGGCTCCCCAGTCTCCCCTCTATTCCTGCTCCTGTTACTATTATCCCAGAGCCCTGCCGGCTCCCCCGTCTCCCCTCTATTCCTGCTCCTGTTACTATTATCCCAGAGCCCTGCCGGCTCCCCCGTCTCCCCTCTATTCCTGCTCCTGTTACTATTACCCCAGAGCCCTGCCGGCTCCCCCGTCTCCCCTCTATTCCTGCTCCTGTTACTATTACCCCAGAGCCCTGCCGGCTCCCCCGTCTCCCCTCTATTCCTGCTCCTGTTACTATTATCCCAGAGCCCTGCCGGCTCCCCCGTCTCCCCTCTATTCCTGCTCCTGTTACTATTATCCCAGAGCCCTGCCGGCTCCCCCGTCTCCCCTCTATTCCTGCTCCTGTTACTATTATCCCAGAGCCCTGCCGGCTCCCCCGTCTCCCCTCTATTCCTGCTCCTGTTACTATTATCCCAGAGCCCTGCCGGCTCCCCCGTCTCCCCTCTATTCCTGCTCCTGTTACTATTATCCCAGAGCCCTGCCGGCTCCCCAGTCTCCCCTCTATTCCTGCTCCTGTTACTATTATCCCAGAGCCCTGCCGGCTCCCCCGTCTCCCCTCTATTCCTGCTCCTGTTACTATTATCCCAGAGCCCTGCCGGCTCCCCCGTCTCCCCTCTATTCCTGCTCCTGTTACTATTACCCCAGAGCCCTGCCGGCTCCCCCGTCTCCCCTCTATTCCTGCTCCTGTTACTATTATCCCAGAGCCCTGCCGGCTCCCCCGTCTCCCCTCTATTCCTGCTCCTGTTACTATTATCCCAGAGCCCTGCCGGCTCCCCCGTCTCCCCTCTATTCCTGCTCCTGTTACTATTATCCCAGAGCCCTGCCGGCTCCCCCGTCTCCCCTCTATTCCTGCTCCTGTTACTATTATCCCAGAGCCCTGCCGGCTCCCCCGTCTCCCCTCTATTCCTGCTCCTGTTACTATTATCCCAGAGCCCTGCCGGCTCCCCAGTCTCCCCTCTATTCCTGCTCCTGTTACTATTATCCCAGAGCCCTGCCGGCTCCCCAGTCTCCCCTCTATTCCTGCTCCTGTTACTATTATCCCAGAGCCCTGCCGGCTCCCCCGTCTCCCCTCTATTCCTGCTCCTGTTACTATTACCCCAGAGCCCTGCCGGCTCCCCAGTCTCCCCTCTATTCCTGCTCCTGTTACTATTATCCCAGAGCCCTGCCGGCTCCCCCGTCTCCCCTCTATTCCTGCTCCTGTTACTATTATCCCAGAGCCCTGCCGGCTCCCCAGTCTCCCCTCTATTCCTGCTCCTGTTACTATTATCCCAGAGCCCTGCCGGCTCCCCAGTCTCCCCTCTATTCCTGCTCCTGTTACTATTATCCCAGAGCCCTGCCGGCTCCCCCGTCTCCCCTCTATTCCTGCTCCTGTTACTATTATCCCAGAGCCCTGCCGGCTCCCCAGTCTCCCCTCTATTCCTGCTCCTGTTACTATTATCCCAGAGCCCTGCCGGCTCCCCCGTCTCCCCTCTATTCCTGCTCCTGTTACTATTATCCCAGAGCCCTGCCGGCTCCCCAGTCTCCCCTCTATTCCTGCTCCTGTTACTATTATCCCAGAGCCCTGCCGGCTCCCCCGTCTCCCCTCTATTCCTGCTCCTGTTACTATTATCCCAGAGCCCTGCCGGCTCCCCCGTCTCCCCTCTATTCCTGCTCCTGTTACTATTATCCCAGAGCCCTGCCGGCTCCCCCGTCTCCCCTCTATTCCTGCTCCTGTTACTATTACCCCAGAGCCCTGCCGGCTCCCCCGTCTCCCCTCTATTCCTGCTCCTGTTACTATTATCCCAGAGCCCTGCCGGCTCCCCCGTCTCCCCTCTATTCCTGCTCCTGTTACTATTATCCCAGAGCCCTGCCGGCTCCCCCGTCTCCCCTCTATTCCTGCTCCTGTTACTATTATCCCAGAGCCCTGCCGGCTCCCCCGTCTCCCCTCTATTCCTGCTCCTGTTACTATTACCCCAGAGCCTTGCCGGCTCCCCCGTCTCCCCATTACTGTTACTCTTCTTCCCCCAGGGCTGCTCCCAGCTCTCCTCCCACCGTCACTGCTACTGCTGTTGTTCCCCCAGTGCCCCATTACTATTACTGCTGTTGTTCCCCCAGTGCCCCATTACTATTACTGTTGTTGTTCCCCCAGCCTCCCTGTTACTGTTACTGTCGTCGTCCCCCAGTCCCTCCTTATGTTATTGTTCTCCCAGGCCCCCGTTACTGTTACTGTCGTCCCCCAGCCCCCTTTACTATTACTGTTGTTCCCCCAGCCTCTGTTACTGTCAGTGTCGTCATCCTCCAGCCCCTTGCTACTGTTATTGTTCTCCAGGTCCCGTTACTGTTACTGTCCCCGGCCCCGTTACTGTTACTGTCCCGGCCCCGTTATTATTACTGTCCCCGTTACTGTTACTGTCCCGGCCCCGTTACTGTCACTGTCCCCGTTACTGTTACTGTCCCGGCCCCGTTACTATTACTGTCCCCGTTACTGTTACTGTCCCCGGCCCCCGCCGCCGCCCCAGCGCTCACCGTCCGCGTCCCCGGGCTCGTCCTCGTCCTCCGCGCCCCGCGGCCCGAGCAGCCCGGCCACCAGCTCCCGCATGTGCGCCACGCCCGACAGCAGGCCCCGCAGAGGCTCGGCGGCGCCCGGGTCCCCGCAGGACGCCCGCAGCTGCCGCCGCCGCCCGTCCGGACCCGCGTACTCGCCCAGCAGCTCCATGGCGGCGCCGCTGGGGCCGTGACCTGGAAGCGGAAGCCGGCCGGGGGCGGGCGCGCGGGGAGCGACGACTTCCGCGGCGTCACTCCGGAAGTCGCCCCCGCTTCCGGCGCTTCCCCCCCCCGGGATTGGCTGTCGGCGCCCGGGCCCCGCCCCTCCAGGCCCCGCCCCCGCCGGCTCTTCCCGCCTCCGCCGGCGCCGAGCGGCGGTCGGGGTCGCAGTGACGGTTGAGCATGGCGGGGGCGGAGGGCCCGGCGGGGCGGCCGGCGGAGCTGGAGCCCGTGGTGTCGCTGGTGGACGTGCTCGAGGAGGACGAGGAGCTGGAGGACGAGGCGTGCGCCGTCCTGGGCGGCAGCGACCCCGAGAGGTGCTCCTACTCGCAGGTGCGCGCCCGCCCCGCGTCCCGGTTGTGCCCCGCGTCCCCGGCGGGGCCTGGAGCGCCCGCCGCCCCTCCCCCGGCTGCGGGCCCTGCTGCCGCCGAGCCGCCTCCGTGGGCCCCGGTGCCCGCGTCCCTGAGCCCCGCGAGCCCCGCTGCGGCCGCCCCCACCCCTACGGTGGAGTCTGTCCGTCCGTCTGTCCGCCCTGGGGTGCGCGGGCTGTGGAGATTCATCCGCATCTGGGCGCTAAACAGAGATGGTGGGAGACAGAGAGAGACAGAGCGGCGGGGCAGGGAGCGGAGGGGCGGCCATGCTGAGTCCCGCGCCCGCCTGATGCCGCCCCGCACCCGGGTGGCCTCGGGGTCCACCTGCGCCTCGGAGACCCGCCCCGCAGGATGTGTCACAAGAGCTTCGACCTGAACGCCGGGACTCTGCGGCCGCACAGGCGCCTCGGGCCGCCTCCCTGGGGAGCATCCGCCCCGCTTTCCAGCTTGAGACGCTCAGACCCGCACACAGACCGGCACACAGCCGTCTAGACCCGCACACAGACCGGCACACAGCCGTCTAGACCCGCACACAGACCGGCACACAGCCGTCTAGACCCGCACAGAGCCGTCTAGACCCGCACACAGACCGGCACACAGCCGTCTAGACCCGCACACAGACCGGCACACAGCCGTCTAGACCCGCACACAGACCGGCACACAGCCGTCTAGACCCGCACAGAGCCGTCTAGACCCGCACACAGACCGGCACACAGCCGTCTAGACCCGCACAGAGCCGTCTAGACCCGCACACAGACCGGCACACAGCCGTCTAGACCCGCACACAGACCGGCACACAGCCGTCTAGACCCGCACACAGACCGGCACACAGCCGTCTAGACCCGCACAGAGCCGTCTAGACCCGCACACAGACCGGCACACAGCCGTCTAGACCCGCACAGAGCCGTCTAGACCCGCACACAGACCGGCACACAGCCGTCTAGACCCGCACACAGACCGGCACACAGCCGTCTAGACCCGCACAGAGCCGTCTAGACCCGCACACAGACCGGCACACAGCCGTCTAGACCCGCACACAGACCGGCACACAGCCGTCTAGACCCGCACACAGACCGGCACACAGCCGTCTAGACCCGCACAGAGCCGTCTAGACCCGCACACAGACCGGCACACAGCCGTCTAGACCCGCACAGAGCCGTCTAGACCCGCACACAGACCGGCACACAGCCGTCTAGACCCGCACACAGACCGGCACACAGCCGTCTAGACCCGCACACAGACCGGCACACAGCCGTCTAGACCCGCACAGAGCCGTCTAGACCCGCACACAGACCGGCACACAGCCGTCTAGACCCGCACAGAGCCGTCTAGACCCGCACACAGACCGGCACACAGCCGTCTAGACCCGCACACAGACCGGCACACAGCCGTCTAGACCCGCACACAGACCGGCACACAGTCGTCTAGACCCGCACACAGACCGGCACAGAGCCGTCTAGACCCGCACACAGACCGGCACAGAGCACACAGACCGGCACACAGCCGTCTAGACCCGCACACAGACCGGCACACAGCCGTCTAGACCCGCACACAGACCCGGCACACAGCCGTCTAGACCCGCACACGGTCCAGGAACCCGGCGGGTGCCCTCCCCAGACGCCCCGCTGCCGGCTCTGTCTCTGTCGAGCCAGGCGCTTTGCAAACCATGTGGAAGCAGGCAGCAGACGTGCACCTTGGTGCGACCGCACGCTTCTCAGGTTTACGGTGATGCCACCCGTGCGCTTCCCTCACGTTCTTGTGTCGTCCTGACCTAAAGCTGATTAGTTCCTCAGCACCGGCCCCCAGACTCCCCCCGCATCCCGTGAAAACAAGAAACACGAGAACAAGCGGAGCATCCTGACTGTTGGGCCTCCTCCTCGTCGTCTGTCTGTCTGTCTCAGCAGACTGGGCAGAGAGCTGTCTGAGGGCACAGAACCTGCAGGCCGGAAGCAAAGGCCCTCCCTGCTCTCGGCCACACACGCCCTCTCCCAGCAAACGCAATTCTGCTGCTGTTCCCTGTGGTGCTTTCAGTGCCTCAGGCCGCTGAGAGAGACAGAGATAGAGAAATAGAGTGAGAGAGGGAGAGGCAGACGGGTGAGACAGCTCAGACCTGGTTGGCCCACAGGGCAAAGCAGCCCCCACCCCCCGGCAGCCATTTCGCCACTTCGGTCATTGCTTTAGACGGTGATTGAAAAGACAGAACTGAGCAGACCCCTGGCCGCATGGTGAAGGCTTCTGGGAGGGAGGGAGGGAGGGAGGGAGGGAGGGAGGGAGAGGGAGAGGCCCCGATGGGACCGGTACACGGGGTGACGTGCGGCGCGAGCTTCTGGGTCTCAGTCTGGTGGCTCGTGGCTTTTATGTGGGAGGATCTCTGGCTCTCACCTACTGGGCAGAGATGGAAACCGAGGGGAAGGGGAGACGGAGACGCGGCCTGCGGCCCTGCCTCACGCCTTGTGGAGCTTCCTCCCTGGGGGGGCGGCTTGGACCCAAACCCTCGTGCCCGGTGCCCGGTGGCGTGCTCTCTGCCAGGGATTCCCGGCAGCTGTCTGACTCCCCCGTCTCGTTCTCGTCTCTCCTCCACGCGGCCGCCACAGGGCCCCGTCCAGAGACAGGCGCTGTACGCCTGCAGCAGCTGCACCCCGGAGGGCGAGGAGCCGGCGGGGATCTGCCTGGCCTGCAGCTACGAGTGTCACGGGAGCCACAAGCTCTTTGAGCTCTACACCAAGAGGTAAAGTCACGCCTGGCGCTCTCCCCCCGCATTTCTCCCCGCTCCAGAGTCCCGCGCTGGGGGAGCCCTTCCCCGGCCCGTCTAGCTGCACCGGGGCCCCCGGCAGGGACGGTTTACATGGCAGCCGACAGTCGTAACTTGAAGCGAAGACGCTCTCTTCCTTTGTTTCAGGAATTTCCGCTGTGATTGTGGAAACAGCAAATTTAAGAACCTGGAGTGCAAGCTGTTCCCTGTGAGTATGCGCTCTTAGCCTCCGTGTGGAGAGACCAGATGGCCTCAGGAGGAAGTTGTGCTTTCTGTGTAACTGGAGGGACTGATTAGATTGTACTCGGGTTTTCACTGGACTGGAAAGCTGCACACCCTTTTCAGAGCCTGGATTGGACGTGTGACTAGTGTGAGAGAGCTCTGGGCGGGTGTTGTGTGCAGAGTGCGGGTTACAGACGGAGAGAGGACACAGGCGCTGTCGTGCGTGCAGCCGGGAGGAAGCTCTGGTGCTGTGGTGCGGCTCCCCTCTGTCCCTCTGTCCCTCTGTCTGCATAAAGGAGGGACCCCGGCCAGTGGACTCAGGCCTGCACACTAGCCGCTGGCCCTGCCAGAGATGAGTACGGTGACGGCCGAGTGGCGAGGCTTTTGGTGCAAAGGGCCTGTCTTGAAACAGTGTCCCAAAGGGGCCAGGCCTGAGGTGCCTGAGGACCTGGGTTCGAGACCCCACCCCCCACCTGCAGGGGGAAGTTTCACAAGCTTTCTCTCTCTCTCTCTCTCTCTCTCTCTGTGTTTCCCCTCTCAAGTAAGAAAGGAAGAAAGATGGCTGCCAAGAATGGTGGATTTGTCTGGCCGGCCCTGAGCTCCAGTGACAGCCCTGGTGGCAGTAGACAACAATAATAAACTACACACACAGACCTGTGCGAGGTTTTCACCTGCAAGGCAGAATGTTTTCTTATTTGTAAAAAGACAGCTTGTGTGTAGGAACTAGCACAGTGGTTAAGCAAACAGACTTTAATGCCAGAGGCTCTGAGGTCCTAGGTTCAGTGCCCAGCACCACCAGCCAGAGCTGAGCAGGGCTGTGGTACAGAGAGCTTATAACAGGAATCATAGTGGAATAAATGAAAAAGGAAATAAAAAGTTTACACTGTGGTTTCAGAATTGCTAAGTCTGTCAGGCTGTTTCTCTTCTGAAGGTTATTTTGGGCTGGTTTTTTTTGCCTAGTTTTACCTCCTAGCAACATCGTAGCTAGGCGGCACAAAGTACTTTGCAAAGACATTTAAGGGCGGGGTAGGGAGCAGCATGGCTCTGCAAAGACACTGTTGTGCCTGCGGCTCCAGAGTCCCAGGTTCAGTGTGCCACCAGCAGCCAGAGCTGAGCAGCGCTCTGGTGAGAAGGGGATATCGATACAGAAGTTGACTGGTGTGCAAGTTGGTATGCGATATTCAAGGCCAAATGGATGTGTTTCAGGACAAGGGAAAGACAAACCCTGGCAATAAATACAACGACAACTTCTTTGGCTTGTACTGCATCTGCAAGAGACCCTACCCGGACCCGGAAGATGAGGTAGGTGAGCTCCTGGCCCCGTCTCTGCCTCGCGCTTCTCAGCCGCTGTCCAGGGCAGTTGGGAATTGTGGAAGAACGCAGGGTTTTCCTTTCCACCGAGTCCGGCCTGGAGCTGTCGCTGGTTTAGACCTCAGCTACTCTTCCCACTCTTACATCCTATGGGTGGCAGTGGGGCTGGGGAAACGGCACGATGATCATGCAAACAGACTCTCCTGCCTGAGGCTCTGAGATGCCAAGTTCAGTCCCCCGCTCCACATTCAGCCAGAGCTGAGCAGGGCTTTGGTGAAAAAAAAAAAAAAAGGGAAAAAAGAAATATTGGACAGGGCCTTCCCAAGACCAGGGCTGTTTGACTGTTTATTCCTTTCTGTTTCTTGCTTACCTGCCTGCTTCATTTCTCTGTGATCTCTAGAAAATAAGAATCACCTTCAGCTTCTTTGCTCCTTGGGAGTGACCGTTACCGCCGAGCCTGGTGCGGGTGCTCCACGGCGTCTGCTGTGAGCCGGCTCGTGGCTGAACCCGGCGCCTCCGCCTCTCAGGCCGGTGGCTGTGGCTCGGCTCTGCTGCTGTCTTGCCGGCCTCTGTGGCCACGTTGGCAATGAGCTTGTCTCGCGTCGGTGGTTCATAGACGCCCTGCTCTGCTGAGGAAACCCGCCTTGCCCTCTTCCCAGCAGAGGGCTCCTTCACATGGCAGGGCGTTGGCTGACTGCTAGCTTCCTGTGACGGGACGGAGTCACCTGGTTTGTCAGGGCCATAGGAGTAAGGGGTGTAGCGGGTGCCCTACAGGGACGCGGCAGCGGACTTCTGCTGATGTGCAGAATCGGTGCCAGAAGGTAGAATTGGTGGGCCAGAGGATATTCTCATTCACGATTTATTTTGATGGAAGACGTATATTTAAGGGTGCGGTAGAAGCAGGCCACGGTACCGCTCACCACTGGCATCTACAATAGCACGGGACCCGGCTGAGAAGCTGCATAGAATGGTGGCGGCTTCGAGCTGAGGAGCTCAGCGCCCGGCATGTGTGGCGTGTTGTCTCATGGCTTACCAACCTGTATACTGCCAGCCTTGCCGTTTTTTGCCATTCTGATAAAGAGAGTGTCACAGGAAATGCTTTTCTTCCTTGGCTATGACTGAGATGACACACGTGTCATGGGGTTTGCATGGCTTTCCCGGGTGACACACGTGTCCGCCAGCGTATGGCGTTTGCTTGGCTTTCCCGGGTGTCCCTTTCGCAGACTTTGACTGGATCTGAATTGCTTACATATGGACGCACTTGAAGGTGTACTTAAAAAGAAATCATGTACTCATGATGGAGAGAGGAGAGAGGACTAGAGCGTCACCCGGGCACATGTGATGCCAGGGCTGGGACCCAGGAAGTGAGGCCTGCAAGGCTGGTGCTCGAGCCTCTGCAGTTTGTACCTGTAGCAAGTGGCCGCTGCCTTACTCTGGTTGTCTTGCAACTCAAAGATGAAACCTCAAAGCTGGGTGTGTGAAGTACAAAGTGTCACGACTGTTGAGTCAGGACAGAAACCAAAGTGACAGACAAGTAGGAAGAGGAAGAATGAAACGGCCACGCGCTCGCGCACACTGCACGCAGCAGCTGTGTGCGTTTCCTTAAGGATGGCACAACACAAGTCTTGGCCAACTTGTGGGAACAAAAGGAGAATCACCCCCAAATAGTCTTTTCTTTTCTTTTTTTTAATATTTTATTTATTTATGAGAAAGATAGGAGGAGAGAGAAAGAACCAGACATCACTCCGGCACATGTGTTGCCGGGGATCAAACTCGGGACCTCATGCTTGAGAGTCCAAAGCTTTACCACTGCGCCACCTCCCGGACCACCCAAATAGTCTTTATTCCTTCGGTTTATAAATGTCCTGGTCTGTAATAAACCAGAGTTTGGGTGCTTAGTACTCAGGTTCAAGACTCCCGACTGTGTACTCAGGCGGGGAGACGCCTGTTTCTCCCCACCTGTCAGCACGGTGCGGTAAGGTGTCCATCCGTCTTCCGCCGGTCGCTCCGTACTCTTCCCCGCCTGGGTCTGCGCATCTGTGGGGGTCGCTACTCAGCTAGGAAGTGACTGACGCCAGAGAGCTTCTGTGGGTGCTCAGCGGCACCTTGTGATCCCGTCGCGAGGAACGAGCTCGCCGGCGGCCCCTCGGTCTTGTCCCTGCCGCCTGCCGGCCTGCTAGCCCACGGGCGCTGGAGTCACAGAGCCGGCAGAGGGCCGCCGGGTGCTTAGTTCTCCTGTTCGCCAGGTGTACTCAACGTGTGACACTGACATCAGTGCTTTTCCGTGGCAGGTCCCAGATGAGATGATCCAGTGTGTGGTCTGTGAGGACTGGTTCCACGGAAGGGTAAGGAGACTCGGACTTCTTCCTTTCTTCTCCCTCGCCACTTGAGCCGACTCTCAGCTGGAAGAGAGAAACGACGGGAGACGGCACCGCAGCTCCGTTGCGTGAGGGGCCTGGCCGGAGCCAAGCTGTGCCACGCCGGAGGGCTCTGCCGGCTGCGGGGGCTGCTCTCTAGCCCTGCCTTTTACTTTTCTAATATAGTTTAACTTAGTTATTCTTGTTTGTTGCCCTTGTTGTTTATTGTTGTAGTTTGTTATTGTTGTTGTTATTGATGTCGTCGTTGTTGGACAGGACAGAGAGAAATGGAGAGAGGAGGGGCAGACAGAGGGGGAGAGAAAGACAGACACCTGCAGACCTGCTTCACCTCCTGTGAAGCGACTCCCCTGCAGGTGGGGAGCCGGGGGCTCGAACCAGGATCCTGATGCCGGTCCTTGTGCTTTGCGCCACCTGCGCTTAACCCACTGTGCTGCCGCCCGACTCCACCTTTTATTTTTTAATAAATGGTGTGGTGGGGATCGAGCCCAGAGTCTCTGGTGTGCAGGGTCGTGCACCCCTGTCAGCTCG
This sequence comes from Erinaceus europaeus, assembly GCF_950295315.1. Lineage (NCBI taxonomy): Eukaryota > Metazoa > Chordata > Mammalia > Eulipotyphla > Erinaceidae > Erinaceus > Erinaceus europaeus. The sequence continues at coordinate 614,974 of NC_080183.1, forward strand.
TCTCTGCAGTCCTCACAGCCGTGTTCGTCACAGAGAGGGACGCCGTTTCAAGTTGTATGAGGTGAACCCCGTCTCCGTGTACCGCAGCTGCCCTTGTAGACAGATGATGAAGATCTGGTCCGTGGACTGTTAGAAAGGGTGAGCGTGCTGGACCCCTGAGCACTCACAGGAAGCCTCGGTATTCTGTGTTTACAGCACCTGGGTGCCGCCCCACCCGAAAGCGGGGACTTCCAGGAGATGGTGTGCCCGGCCTGCATGAGACGCTGCTCCTTCCTGTGGGTCTACGCCACACACCTGGCAGGTGGGTGTCTGGGCGGGCGCTGTGCTCTGACAGGTGCGCGCTCTCTGCAGCAGAACTTCTAGCGACTGTTTATGAGACTCTGCGGTATAGAAAAAAGCGTGCGCTATATTCCTCCTCCACAAGCGCTTGCTTAGGAGACGATCAAGAAAAGCTGCTGAGATCACAAGCTGCAGGTTTGGCTGAGGCCTGAACCAGGGAGACTGCAGGGCTGAGTTTTTGGCCGGCACTTGGGGAGATGAGTAGAACGTGCCCGCTGGCCTGGGTGGGACGTGCCCCGTGCCCACGCCCATGGTGGCGAGGGCTGCTGTCCCACCTGTTGCCCAGTTCTCCCGTCTTGCACTGACATGATCCGAGGCGCTCATTAGACCTGAGCCGTTCATTCTCCAGCAGATCTGAGGCTCTGGCGTGATTTCCTTGACTTCACTGCCAAAGCACCTGCAGTGTGGCCACACCTTTGTCTCCGAGGTGTTGACCTTGTGCCCCTGGGGGGCTTTCTGGGCAGAGCCCGGAGCTTGCCTGTGAGAGACCTTGGGTTTGAGCCAGGCGCACATGGCCCAGAGCAGTGTTCCCCGCCCCCAGGCAAAAATGAGCATTTTCCACTTGCTTCCGGTCGCCGTGCTCTCGGACCCTTCCTCACGTGGTAGGTAGTTCTCTCCGCCGGGGCCGGCCTGTGCAGGTTTCGGTCTCTGGGTTCCGTTCATCGATTTTCCTCCTCGCCTTTCACCTGCTGCCCTCGCAGCAGACGGAAACTGAAAGGCAGCTTGAGCCTCCTTGTTTCTTTTTGACAGGACCCCCCCAAACACACACTTCTGCCTCTTGATTCCCTTGTCATTCAGAATAGCTGGTTTTTTTAAAAATTATTTAAATTACCTTTAATTTTTGGATAGAGACTATCAGAAATTGAGAGGGAAGGGAAAGATACAGAGGACAAAGACAGAGACACCTGCAGACCAGCTTCACCACTTGTGACGCTTTCCCCTGCAGGTCTGGACCCGGGGCTTGAACCTGGGTCCTTGCTCACCGTGCCACCACCTGGCTCCCGTTTGTTTCTTCAGAGCCACCTGATACTTGTGCTTGCAGTGGAATCTCTTCTGACTAGCTCTCAGCTTTTGAATTGCCCCATCTCTAACATCGGCACTAGTTTTTATCTCTTCACATCAAAGTGTTTAAATAAAGATTTCTAGGGAGCCGGGCGGTAGCGCAGCGGGTTAAGCGCAGGTGGCGCAAAGCGCAAGGACCGGCCGGCGTGAGGATCCCAGTTCGAGCCCCCGCCTCCCCACCTGCAGGGGAGTCACTTCACAGGCGGTGAAGCAGGTCTGCAGGTGTCTGTCTTTCTCTCCCCCTCTCTGTCTTCCCCTCCTCTCTCCATTTCTCTCTGTCCTATCCAGCGACAACGACGTCAATAACTACAGCAACAAAAGGAAATAAATATTAAAAAAAAAAAAAACCACCTTTCTGCCTTTTGTTTTGGTGCAGGGAGCCAGTGGTAGACAACTCAGGGTCTGTGCACAGGCGCCACCTCCCAGCAGGCTCAGCCCTTTGTTCCCAGGGACTGAGAAGATCTGTCTTCATATTAGGCGACATCAATAGAGAAATCCTCGTTTCCTTCCTTGTCACTCAGAATAAAGTCTGACTCAGCCCTTTTCCAGATTTGGATGTGTTTGTTCCTGGGACTAAAGGTTTTCCTTGAACCCGCAGTAACCAGAGTGGCTGCTGAGGAGGACAGCTTGGTGCTGAATGTTGACGGGCCAGCTGGTCCAGAAGTTGCCGAGTCTGAAGATGGAGCTCAAGACAGCACTCTGAGAGAGAATGTTGTGCCGCACGGAAAGGACACTGTCAGAGATGCTGCGGCGGAGCAGATGAGCGAGCCCTGCCCCGGCTCTAGTTCGGAGCCCGTCCTTCAGGTACCGTGCCATGTCTGAGCCTTACGTGAACAGGTCTCGGATTGATGATGTGAGCTCTAGGGCTCTGGGTCTAGCTCTTTCCTTGGTCTGAAGAATTCCTTTTATGGGGGTGAGGCAGTGGTGCACCCGGGTGAGCGCAGACATCACCATGCACAGGGGCCTGGGTTCAAGTCTCTGGTCCCCGCCCACGGGGGGGGGGGTGTTTCACAAGTGGTGAAGTAGGGCTGGCTACAGGTGTCTCGCCCTCTCCTCCTGTCTTCCCCTTTCAATTTCCATCTCCAAAAAAAGAAAGGAAATATCTTTTTATAAAGTCTACAGTATGAAAATTGTGATAATTTAAAAAAAAAAACCAAAACTCTGAGGGCCCAGAGGCCAAGCCACACGAGCACCAGTGCTACTGCAGGGATTCTGGTGCTGTGGAGTCTCCCTCTCTGTCTCCGCCTGTCTCTCTCTGAATGGAAAAGCAGCTCTAGAAGACTGAGGTCACACATGCTTGAGGCCCTGGGTATGGAAAATAAAATCGAGTCCAGAACTTACTTCAGACGCCCTTTCAGAATCAAGAGTGCGGCGGTGCACAGCCACGGGCCGGCTGCAGACTGGAGGAGCTGCGAGCTCAGCGCTATGTGAAGAAAGACGCTGCCACCTACTGGCCCCCAAACTGGCGCAGCAAGTTGTGCGCGTGCAAAGCCTGTCTGGTGAGTGAGGCGGCCGGCACTCTGCGGCCCCAGAAGCGTTGACTTGGGACACCGACCACTAGACGGTAGGGGTTGAGATCCTCGGTGTTAAGTTAATGTGTGTAGTGCTTGCAGGTGAGTCCTTTGGGAGAAAGGGGACAGTATGCAGTACCTTTCATTCCCTTCATTTTACTGGAAAGTAGTTCTGTTGTTTTTAACCACAGTAGTTCTTGGAAACAGAAGTTTCTGGAAAGTCACAGTGAGTCAGTGATCTCTGAACACAGCCGGCATACCATCTATTGAGAAGCTGGGAAGTGGGGCCGGGTAGGTCATGAAACCTCTAAAAGCGCCAAGAGTTGAACTAAATGATAGAGCAACTGTGCTCAAAAGGTTCAGGTTTTGCTCTGAGTCTAAAAAACTAAGTGCAGCATGAACAAGGCCGGGCAACGCATACCTAGAGGGGCATCCTGTAGTGCAAGAGGACCCGGGTTCAAGCCCCTGCTCCCCGGTGAAGCAGGGCTGCAGGTGTCTGCCGTTCCCTCAGTCCCCCCCCCCCCCATTTCTGTCTATCTAATAATAAAGAAAGAAAGAAAAATACAGAAACAAGGTGCTGTCGATATCTGTGCAGACGACGGTGGGGACGCCTTGTATTTCTAACGGAAATGGCTTTGTGTTTTAAGGAAATGTACGGTGAGCTGGACGTTGTCTTCCTGATAGACGAACGTGACACAGTGCTGGCTTACGAGAACAAAGGCAAGGTGGGGCAGGCGGCTGGCAGGAGGGACCCGCTCATGGACACCCTCAACAGCATGGACAGAGTCCAGCAAGTGGAGCTCATTTGTGGTGAGTAGTGTTTGAAACTCCTTCAGGTCCGAGCTTCCCTTCACTAGCAAGAAGTTTGTGTTGTGGCCAGGTGCTGGCTCACCCTGTAAAGGACACAGTTGCCACTTGGGCTTAAGCTCCCAGCCCCGGAAGGCTTTGTGGGTGCTGGGGCAGTGCCGCGGGTGAGGAGAGGCAGAAAGAAAACAGCCAGCAGGCCCTGATGGAGTCACCTGCAGGCACTGAGCCCACGTTTACTCTCTCTGGAGGCAGGAGCAGTAAGTGAGAAGACAGTGTGAAGGTGCAGGACAGCTGTGAGCAGCCGATTCTTCGCAGTTGGGTTTCACACCCCAAAGACTCAAGTTTGGGATTGTAATTTGCAGCTCAGCTACTCTGGCTCAGCTGCAAGTTGGTGTCACCAATCAGCAAGGTTACATGCTGCACTAAAAACGCATTTGGACACGGGCAGGTGTGGTAGGGACTATTAGAACATCAGTTTACGGGGCCCGGGCGGTAGCGCAGCGGGTTAAGCGCATGTGGCACAAAGCGCAAGGACCGGCTTCCCAGGCGGTGAAGCAGGTCTGCAGGTGTCCGTCTTTCTCTCCCCCTCTCTGTCTTCCCCTCCTCTCTCCATTTCTCTCTGTCCTAGCCAACAACAAAAACAACAGCAGTGACAACAATAACAATAAATACAACAAAAAGGGCAATAAAAATGGGGAAAAACTAGCCTCCAGGAGCAGTGGATTCGTAATGCAGGCGCCGAGCCCCTGGAGGCAAAACAAAAGAGTATCCGTTTCCTTTCCCTCAGCTTCTCTGGCTCAGCTGCAGGTGACAGCCGCCTGCCGTTTCTGGGTGTCCTCTCTTTCTCCTTCCATTTCTGTCCCATCTCCCCCTCTCAGTTTCTCTGTCCCATCAAAACAGTAGTGATAAACCTTTGCCAGGGAAAAATGCCAGATAAGCCTTAAGTAGTAGACTTTTGGGGAAATCAGAAACGTTGTAAAAATCATGTTTTTAGAAGTGAGGATATCTGTTGTGTTTGTTTTTTTTTAAGTAACAGAAGAGGACCCCGGCTATCAAAATGATGCAAGATTATGGGAGAAACCGGAAAGATTTTTCTGTGCAGGTTTCACTGAAAGAAAAAGTTGAACTGTTCAGTGTTCTTGGTAATTTTCTAAAAGCAAAGTGTCACCTGAAGTTGAAATCCCTTTTTTGTTGTTTTGACGCAGAATACAACGACCTGAAGACTGAACTGAAAGACTATCTCAGGAGATTCGCTGACGAAGGCACGGTATGTGGCGCTAGCTAGATAATGCCCGTCCTCGCCCTGTCCGTCCTGACCAACCGCTCTCTCCTGGCCGAGGGCAATGGCTGTGTCTCAACAGGGGATGTGAGAGTTCAGTGCGGCCAGAGCTGAGGGAGCCGGCCGGCCGCCGTCGCCAGCCGCTGTGGGACTCCTGTGGGAGGAGAGGGGAGGGGCGGGCAGGCCGTCACCCGGAGCCTGAGGAGAGCTGCCGCCGCAGAGGAGAAGGCTCATGTCTCAGCCGCACTCAGCCCGCCGGCCCTCACCTGGAGGAGGGGAGAGAGTAAAGGCGGACGGGCCCTTTTTCTGGGCTTTGTAGTTTAGAAAGAAAACAGGACGGGGTGTGGGTGTTGGCGCTCCTGGCTGAAGCACACTGTCACCCGGCTTCAGGCCCCTGGTTCCCACCTGCAGAGGGGAAGCTTCATGAGTGGTGCTGTTCTAGCAAATAAAATTAGGGTTTTTTTTAATAAACATTTTGTGCCACTTTTCAAAAAAAACTGTAAAGGATTTTTAAATAATGGTATGATTTTTAAGGAACACTACAGGGGCCGGGCAGTGGCACGCTACCATGCGCAAGGACTCGGGCTCGTGCCGCCGTCCCCACCTGCAGGGGACACTTCTTGAGGGGTGCCCTCTCCCCTCAATTTCTCTCTGTCCCATCAGACAAACAAACAAAAATGTTAACTTTATAATTTGAGGCTAAAATGTCATTCTCATTAGCTAGCTTAGAGTCTTTATACTTTTGTCTTAGACTTGTCTTTCAGATAAATGGTCAAACGCTTTCTCTAGCCATTTACTATTTATTTCCTCACATGCTTTTCTGCCTTCCCGAGGGCAGTCACAAAGCAGTGACCTGACGTCTCACCTCTAAGCTTCTATTCTTCTGCTCCCCTGCAGCCAGAATGGCAGAGATGCTCAGGGTGTGTCCTGAGGCCACACTGACTGCCAGGCTCCTCGGGCCGTTTTCTTCCTCACAAATGTGGGGGAACTTGGAGCTGTGGCCTGAGGCCTGAGTTCCAGAGCAGCGCGCAGTGCTGCTGTTTGAAGCCAGACCACCACGCCACCTCCCGGGGCAGTGGGGTCGGAGCCGGGAGCCCAGGCACGTGAGCTCAGCACTGTGCCGCCAGAGGTGCCCCTGCGTGCAGTGGTTATTCCTGTTGCCACCGCAGAGGAGCCCCCGGCCCCGCAGCAAAACCTGCCGTGGATTTGGTCAGCGCTGCACGAAAGGAAAGGCACCGCTAGAATATGTGAAGGGTGACTGTGCCCACCGAGCAGCCCTGCCTCTCCTGACCTTGAAGTAGAGTCTTGGAAGAGGAGAGAAAAACATTAAGCCAGACACATTCTTTTTCTGGAAATTTCGTTGTTGAGAATAAAGAACATTCGTTATTAGAGGCTGACACATCACCCTCACGAGTGTTCTAGAGTGGCACTCTGGTCGCACACGCACAGTTACAAAAACTACGCAGCATCTATCTGTCTGTCTATCTACCTACTTACCTACCTATGGTATTTTACTTGTTTTGGATAGAGACAAGTTAAGAAGGAAGGTGAGAGAGAGAGAGAGAGAGAGAGAGAAAGGGAGCCACGTGGTCCGGGGGTAGTGCAGTGAGTGAAGCACTTGGCTCTCCGAGCACGAGGTCTTGGGTGAGATTCTGGAAGCACATGTACCAGAGTGACGTCTGGTTCTTTCTCTTCCTATCTTTCCTGTCAGTCAATAAATAAAACCTACAAAGGGGAGAGTCCAGGTCCTGGAAAAGGATGACAGAGGACCTAGTGGGGGTTGTATTGTTGTGTGGCAAACTGACCGCACGTTCAAACTATTGTATTTACTATCAGCTGTGAACCATTAATCCGCCACTAAAGAAATTAAAAACAAACAAACAAAAACCTAAAAAAGAAGAGAGAAAGAGGGAGACATGTGCAGCCTTGTTTCACCTCCTTTGAAGCTTCCCCTACAGGGGCAGGTGGGGAACAGGGGCTTGAACCTGGGTCCTTGCGCACTGTCGTGTGTGAGCTCAACCAAGTGAGCCACTGCCCGGTCCCTCAGAAACTGCGTTTTCAAAACATCACAGTAAATAAGCAACTTGGACACACATTTCTGCTCTGTAAATTGACTGTTTGAGAAAACCAAGAAACTGAAACCCACAGGCCAGGAAGATGGCACAGTGGCCACACAGGCTCTCAGGCCTGAGGCTCCTGGCCCTGGATTCAGTCCCTGGCACCACACCCGCCAGAGCGGAGCAGGAATAGATAAAAACCCAAAACAAAACAGCCAAACTGCAAATCACACACCTGAGTGCTTTTTGAGCTCGTTCTACAATATCCTTGCCAGGTAAACTCTCCAGTGTTATTTATTTATTTATTTTTGCCTCCAGGGTTATCAATGGGGCTCGGTGCCTGCACTATGAATCCACTGCTCCTGGAGGCCATTTTTTTCCCTTTTGTTGCCCTTGTTTATCCCTGTAGTTGTTACTATTATTGTCGTCATCATTGTTGGATAGGACAGAGAGAAATGGAGAGAGGAGGGGAAGACAGAGAAGGAGAGAGAAAGACAGACACCTGCAGACCTGCTTCACCGCCTGGGAAGTGACCCCCCTGCAGGTGGGGGGCCGGGGGCTCGAACTGGGATCCTTAAGCCGGTCCTTGCGCTTTGCGCCACCTGCACTTAACCCGCTGCGCCACCGCCCGACCCCCCAGTGTGTAATATTCGTGACCCAGCAAGGAGTGGTCTTCATTTTAGAATTTTGTAAGTGACTTTCCCCAGCATTTCCCCGAGTACATTAGAACTTTGATCGTCTCGGGCATCTCGATCTCGCACCAGTGAAGGCTTCTGATTGCTGAGAGCTGACCAGCTGGTGTGCCAGCCGCCGGCCGGGCCGGGGCAAGGTGCTGGCGGTGTCCGGGAGCGGTGGCTGCCCCGTGCGATTCAGGGCACAGCTGTGGTGCGTCATCGTAGCATGTGGGTGCCAGTGTGTGGGCGCTGTTGCATCGGCGTGTGGTCCGCTTTACCCGACGCACCTGCCCTGAGCTGTGGTTCCCGTCCCTAACCTTTCCTTTCCTCCACAGGTCGTGAAGAGAGAGGATATCCAGCAGTTTTTCGAGGAGTTTCAGTCTAAAAAGAGAAGACGGGTCGACGGGGTGCAGCACTACTGCAGCTAGGCTGGGCGCGAGGCCGCCTCCCGGGGGCGCGGGGCCGCCGGCCCAGGAATAAAGGCGCGTTCGCTCTTGTCCTCCTTCCGTCCTGGGGAGAGGGCTCGTTCTCTGCGGCCCTGCACCCCGACTCCAGTCGCTGGTGTTTCTGCCCCACGACCAGCTGCCTCGTTCCTGCTCAGCTCGGTGCCCCCCCACCCCCGCCCAGACGTTTGCCCACATGTTCTGAAGGACTCCGGTTTGGGCTTGGAGAGAGTGAACTCCTTTGCAGTGTCCCAGCTTGTCCCTACGTCCTGAATGCGTCCACTCCACCACGGAGCTGTCTTCCAGGCCCTGCTGCAGGCCTCAGAGAAGGGTGTTTTCCTGTCAGCCGGAACCTCCAGAGGTGCCTTGGGGCCACACTTCCTCCGGCCTGGCTGTTCCTCCCACTCTCCTGCTTAGAAGGGGCCGGGGTCTCGGACCCTCTCCTCCAGATTAGCCAGGAGACTGGGCTGATGGCAGGCCGGGCCGAGGAAGCCGGCTTTGGTCAGGAATGTAGAGTTTTCGTCCTCGTTCTGCTGGCACTGGAATGGTAGCGTTTCAGGACTGGAGCGCTCACACGGCCTCCTGAGGTAGCTGCCAGGAGCAGAGCAGATTCTGCCCTGTGACATCTCGGTGGTTTGCAAAGCCCTCTGGAGTGTGTTGTGTTATCAGGGAAACTCTTAAGCACCTGTTCAAAGCGGGCTAGTAAAATGTCAGGATCCAGTAAACTATCTCCTCTCTAGCTGCTGAGAAGACCCTGACGGGAGCCTGCTTGTGGGCCGGGCCGTGAGCCCTGTGTGGAGAGGCAGGTGGGGTGGGAGTCTGCAGCCCACAGGCAGGGGTGATGGGCGTCCCGTCAGTGCTTGTCTCTGCAGGTGGCCTGCTGACCCTGGGCTCTTCCTGTGAGGAACCTCATGGGGCATTGTGTAAAACCTGCATTTGAGGGGAGGTCCTTTAAATAACTTCCTGAACGAATGGTCTTGGCTCTGTGGAGACAAGCGTCTTGCTCAGTCTCCCTCAGGAGTGCTAAAGTCTGACCGTGAAGCCTGGAGCGGCCCTGAGGGTGGGCAGCACTCACCCGGACCCAGACGGGTGGGGGCAGGGCTTGTGGAAAGTCCAGGCCTTGGTGGGCGTCCCCTTTTTTCCCACCCGGCCTGGCGAGTGCAGCTCCTTGTGGAGAGAGAGGCGAGGCCTGTGTAGAACAGGGCCGGTAGGGCCGGGCAAGGGCTTGGGGATTTGCTCGGAGCTCCTGGGCCTCGGAGCCCCTGCCTGAGGCTGCACGAGTTGTGTGCTGTTGTGTCTGCAAGTCTCTCTTGCTGAAGGTTTGATTTCACAGAGGCTCTTTCTGGTCAGAGGCGACATCACTCCCTGGGCCCCGTGCTAAAGGACTTGTTTGGAGCTACTTTCCTTCTTTTACATGCACCGGGAACTTTTGTTTTAATCCTATTCACGACTAGTTTTCTTATAACTACTGGGCTGTGTCTGGGTATAGATAGATTTTGGCCGGCTTGTGGCACCTGACGTTAGCGCACGTCTCGTGCAGAACAAGAACATGACATTAGTCGCTTTTAAGAAAGTCTGGCGTTGTATGAGCGTTTTTGTAAAACTATAATTACACACGTCCAATCAGGTTTCTGTCAAATTTAAATAAAAGCATATCAACGCAGTGGCTGTCTGCGTTGACTTGAGTCACGTGCAGGGAGGGCGGCTTGTAGGAGAATGAGGTCGCTGGGGTCGGCGGCCTGGTTGGCCTGATGCCCTGCCCTGCCCTGCTCGCCGCCCCTTCACGCCCCTCGGCGGCACGCCTGGGGAGCCCCAGAGAGGAGGGATGGGCTCCGCGTGCACAGGCAAGCAGCCGCATCTCAGAGTGGGGCTGGGGGGCCCACCCCGTGTAACACATCACTGAAGACCTGGGTTCTAGCACCCAGTCCGTGTGGAGGCACCGTTGGAAGGGCAGCCCAGCAGCTCTGGAGCTACGCCCTCTCCCTCAGCCCCCGTCTTTAATAAAGCCTTTGCCGAGATTAAGAAGAGAGCCGGAGCATTGCTCTGGCACCTGACGCCGAGCACCGACCTCAGGACCTCACGTGAAGACTCCACATCCCACTGCCTGGTGCCCAGCCCCACGGTTATTGCTGCGACTTGGCGTCTGCACACGACTCCAACTCCACTGTTACTTGTGACTGTTTTTCCCTTTTTCCTTTCTTAGCGAAACAGCTCTCAGTCATCTGGATGTCATCGGGGGCCCTCCCAGAGCTCCGGCAGGGCGCTGACCTGGGCACACGGCCGGCTCTCGTGCTCTGGCTTCTCTGCCCAGCTGCCGGCCTCACCCTTGGGAGAGGGCGGCCTGCAGAGTGGGGGCGGGGGGACGACCTGCTGGTCCTTGGTTCTGACTGACTCAGGCCCCTCACTCGCCCGTCCCGCTCTGGCTGGGTGTCTCCCCTCAGAAAACGGCCGGATGGCTGCTGTCTCCTGGTGCCGCCGCCTCCGGCCAGTCCCGGCTCACCGACCCAGTCCAGCCCCTCCAGTCCTCGCCAAGCACACACGACCCCACCTCTCTGGGTCTGTGTTTTGGGGAGAGCCTGCAGCCCCGTCCTGTCCTGCTGCTCCTGAGGCGTCCCTCCCCCGGCCTATGCAGACCAGGGACGTGAACCTGGGTCACTGGGTTCAGAGAGAAAGCAGGTATCAGAGCTTCTCCAGTGGTGCTGGGGCTCAGGCCAGGGCACTGAATCCACAAGGTTCCTCTGGGCTGAGACACAAGTGTTTCCTCTTTGATAGGACAGAGAGATTGAGAGGGAGAGGGAGGGAGGGAGAGAGAGACCGACCTGCAGCCCCGCTACACTCCTGAAGCTTCCCTGCAGGTGGGGACCAGGGGTTTGAACCCAGGTCCCTGCACAGGGTAACATGGGCTCTCAGCCAGATGCCCCACCGCCCGGGCCCCACTGAGAAACGCTATTAAGTCTCAGGACCACCAGCCCCAGGCATGTCCACCCAAGTCCTGCTGGGGTCCGACAGGGATGGCCAGTGACGGGGCTGCTGTCACCTCCAGTCCTGCCCCAGGTGCGGGTCAGACCAGCCCCCATGGCAGACCACGGCCTCCAACCCCCAGGAAGCTCACCGGTTCAGCAGCCCGTGGTCGGAGCCTCAGGACAGACAGACAACGGCTGGCACAGCTTGCTGCACGCTGCCCGAGTGGCTCCTTAGTCCCTCTGCGCAGCCCTCTCGGCCGCCACCCACCAGGCCCTCCCGCTCTGGCCTAAGACGTGTCCGGCAGTCTGGCAGGGAGGCCTAGTGGTGGTGACACAGCGAGTACTCCGCTTGGCGTGGGGGCTCCGGCGCCGGTCACAGCCCGTTTGCCCATCTGCTTACCTGGCGTCCTCTGCAGACAGGACTGTCTTCATTATACAAGTGCGGGAACCGGGGGAGGTCCGCAGTGTGCAGGCTGCAGCCAGCAGATGCTGAGCACAGCAGAGCCAGAAGCCTGGGGCTGGGGTAGGTGGGAGGCTGGGGCAGCTCACCCCTCCTCAGCCCTGGGAACTCAGGAACCGGTCCCCAGAGAATGAGCCTCTCCCCTTTCCTCCACCTTCTGCCTCTCTGAAGGGGCCTGGGGCACCAGAGAGGTTGCAGACAGAGTGTGAGCTGCTCTGTGTGGCCCAGCGTCAAGCCTGGTCCCCACCACCTGGAAGGCAGCTGTGGTCTCTTGTCTCTCTCTGCCTCCATCTAAAAGAAAAAGGAAAGCAGTAGTGCAGGTAAATCAGACTGTGAGGGACATGGTTATATTTTGACAGCATCTGATCTACTCGGGGAAGTTTTCATTTTCTTTAGTTTTTATTTGTGTTTATTTATTTTCCTCCAGGGTAATCACTGGGGCTCGGTGCCTGCACTTGTATCCGCGGCTCCTGGAAGCCATTTTTCCCATTCTGTTGCCCTTGTTATTGTCATTGCTGCTGCTGTTGTTGTTGGATAGGACAGAGAGAAATCGAGAGGGGAGGGGAAGACAGAGGGGACCCCCTGCAGGTGGAGAGCCGGGGGCTTGAACCGGCGGGATCCTTACTCTGGTCTGGTCCTTGCGCTTTGCGCCATGTGCCTGCACTTAATCACTTAATCTGCTGTGCCCCCTCCCCCCCCCCAGTATTTATCTTAACTGACTGAGGCACACACAGGGTCGGGGTGGGGGGAACTCCCCCAGGGGGGGATTTTCGATCTTGAGAGGAACCTGACTGCAGTTCAGCCCCGGGTGAGAGGCACTTCTGCCTCTCAATTTCTGTTCTATGAAAGAATAAGATATTTTTAAATCCTGTAGCAGATTCTATTAGTGTTGAGTGACTTCAAAATCAACAAGAATCCTCTCGTCTGCTGGTAGGACTGTGAGATCTGTGAGCCCAACTCTCCCTCCACTCAGTCCTTCCTGGGACCCCACCCTTCACCCCGTGGGCCAACTCTTCCTTTTAGCATTTCAGTTTTATTATTTAAGTTTATTCTTTTAATTTTTAGATAAATCTACTTTTATTAATATCAAGGTAATAGTTTTGTTTTTTGTTTTTTTTTTTGCCACCAGGGTTTATTGCTGGTGCTGGGTTTCCATGGCTCCCGGAGGCCATCCCCCCTTGTTTTTTCTATTTTTATTTGACAGGACAGAGAAATTGAGAGAGGAGGGGGAGATGGAGATAGAGAAGGAGAAAAAGATAAGACACCTGCAGACCAGCTTCACCACCCATGTAGCTTTCCCCCTGCAGGTGGGGAGCCAGTATCGATCCTGGGTCCCTGTGCACGGCGGCATATCACGCAGCCGGGGGTGCCGCCACGTGGCCACCTAGCTGTCTGATTTATCAGCTTTTGCAGGGAGACCGGCTCCTCCTCTTCTCTCTCCGGGTCCTGACGGAAATGCAGTTCAGAGCCCTCGGCTCCCCTTTGCCGGCACCATCCAGTCATTTCCACAGGAGCCTTGCCGACTGGGCCAGAGACCCGGCCTGACTTCTGACTTCTCTCTCCCGGAGTTCCTCACTGTTGCTTCTTCCTAGAGACCCCGGCCCCTCCTCCCCACCCCACTTCATGTGCATGTTTTCCCCACTACTGAGGCACCTTTTAAAATTTCAGATACAACAAGACCAAAAGGGAGACGGTGTGGGCAGCTCTGGGAGTGAGTGGCACTGCCCTGTGACTTGTGATGCTGGGGCTTGAACCCGGGCCACGCACTCTGGGCGAGCTACCCCGAAGGCCCATGGAGGGTGTTGTTGACTAGGCCCCTGCAGGGAGCAGCTGTTTGCTGAATAAACAAATGCACCTCCTGCCACCACCGGCATCCAGTGCCCGTCCCTTCTGGGCCGCCACCCTTTGCTCTCGCTGGCCTGGCTGCCTGCCAAGTGACAGTGGCAAGAGCTGCGGGCTGGGTGCAGATTTGTAAGAAGTCCCCCCTCCCCAAATAATGGAAAATAACGACTCAGACGAGAAATCAGAATTTCCAAGAAAGCCCCACAATTAATGAATAAAAAGAAGCGGTCTCTGAAGAAGCGGATGTCCCTCTGTGGCCCAGGGCTTCGGGCTGTGGCGTGCAGTCACAGCGCACCACTCGCAGGTCTGGACAAGCCATTTATTGGAAATGCCGACTGGACGGAGAGTCGGCGATACATGCTTATCGTAACAGTAGAAAAATAGAACCAGTGGAAACCTGTATACAAGTGTAATGATACTCAAAAGACAAACACATCGCTTTACAATGCTTCACACAGACGATTCAAGTTTGGAGGTACCTAAATAAAAATACTATATATTTCTTTAAAAAACACTATGAACAGTTTGAAGCGTAAACAAGTTTACAAAGTACTGGTTATGCAGGTTGTAGAAAACGCTTGCATAGGACATGAAATCGGTTTAAGAAAATTTCTGAGCCTTTAGCGTCGAAGGCACTTGACTTGATACGGTAACAGCACAACCTCACAACCTCGGGAAACGCAGTCGGGGAGACTGCCCGCCTCTCTGAAGCACAGAGGTGGAAGGAACGGCACGTGGTCCAGGGAGCTTTCTGTCAACCACACCCTCTTCAGCAGGGCACCATGCCACCTGCCACGGAGCCAGACACAGGCGCGAGCGGGGGCACGGCCAAGCGCCAGGAGCCCGTCTCACCTCGTCCACAGAACCCACACAGACAGACAGACACACAGACACCAAAGGTAACCTGCAAGTGATCTTCCTGTGGAAACCACATACTCGGAGAGCGGAAGGCTTGCCAGAGGGGGGGAGAACAAGCCCATGGCCCACACGACAGCGCCAGTGGAGAAGGGCACAGTCGCTGTCAGTGGGGTCAAAGCAGACTGCTGAGCAGACAGACAAGGAGAAGCTCTGCATTACCAGGAGCGGCACCCGCCACTGGGATGCTAAGCACAGAGTGGAAAGTCGACTAGACATCTTGGAAACTAAGTAACACACATTTCCTTACGGTGGCCGGCCGCAGCCAGTGATCTTATGAGCGTTTCCTGAAACACTTGGACGAAGCTTCAGGCAGAGGTCGCGTCTGCCACGCAGTGCTGAGAAATGGCAGGTGGAGGCAGCCTGAGCCCTGCCGCTGGCTGTCACACACACTGCCGGCCCCTGACCCCTGGCCCCTGGCCCCTGTGGGTGTTCTCTGCATGGCACCTCAACTCAAGGAGCGACTCTGCCTGCAGCTAGAACCCCGACAAGTCCAAAGAAAGCCCTGTGAAGGAACACAACTGGGAAACAAGAGCAGTGTCCCAGAGCACTCTCCAAAACATCTAAAGAAAGGACTCACTAAAAAACGTACAATCTGGCTGGGCACCAAAAGCCTGGAAGGCTGAAGTCACGGGACATGGGAGGAAAAAAAGAAGGGAAGCTCACCATTTTTAGGAATAATATTTGCTTTTGATGCTATTTTTCCCCCTTAGAAGTCACTGCTGCCCCTGAACCAAATCCACAAAGATCACAAAACTGAGACAGAAGCGTAACCCAGGAATCTCGAAGAATTCTCTGTGTCTCTGCCCTGCCCTGCCCTGCCCTGCCCTGCCCTGCCCTGCTCTGGGATGGAACCCTGCAGCCTGGACACTGCGGGGCGGAGGCCCTGGTGGTGGGTCCGAGATAATTCTCGCACATTTCTGCACCGAGTAAGATGCCCCGTGCTGTGGTCTGTGCCTCATGCAGGCCTTTTCCTCTGAGACAGTCGTACTCAGGCTTCACACTGACCTCAGGTCAGCACTGATGGGCTGTGATGCTGAGCAAGTACTGAGAGACTCAGCAGATGGGGTCAGAGGCCAGAGGTCAGAGGCACACAGCTACTCTCTCCCTTGTTAGCCGCATTTCACAAGATACAGCAGAGTCCACTGTCAACTAGCCTCAACACAAGCCACAGCTGACAGACTTTCTTTCTGCAGGTCCCCGGCCCCCAGTCCCCAGATGAAGAGCAAAGCTCAGGCAGGCAAACCACTCACTACATCATCAAAAATAAACTCGATAAACTGTACTCTAAACAGAGGTCACTTGCTTTTACAATTCGATCTCAAGGATATGAAAGGACATTTAATAGATTTTCAGAAGTGACTGTGTGGCGTCAAAAGCTCTGGCTTAACCCTGCAGAGGCAAGACAGTTCTAGCTACACCCCCAGCCCAACCAATCTGCCCCGTTCCATTATGATTTGCAGTACTGGTGCACAGAGCCTGGCTCCAGGGCAGGGCAGAAGGGGCCAGGCAGTCGTGCACTTGCTTGGCTGCGTATGTCCCCAGGGCGGAAACCTGAAGCGTATCAGAATACCTCATGTCAGCACACACAAAGGAGCACAATGGACTTAACTCTTGATTCTGTAGGGACAGACTCTGACCGGCTTCAAAAGACACCATCATCTATCATAAAAAGTCAGACCTCCTAAAAGCGAGAAGAGTCCTATGCTTTTACGCCTTTTCTCAAGGGGGAGCCTCAGAGACGTGGGGCTGACTCAGTGCATTCACGGTGACTGGCGCTCAGGTTGCCGGTGACGGCGGGGTGGGCCGGATGCACAGGCGGCAGGGACCGGCCAGGCAGAGAGCGAGTGGCAGCAGTTTGGTGGCGTGGACAGAGAAGCTGACTCGCCCCCGTCTTTGACAATATCTCTACTGTTTGGACGTTTCAAAATGTCAGATTATTCCTGAGTGTATATCCACAGGGTAAAAGTAGGAAAAGACAGTAAAAGAAACTAGTTTCGGGAAAATCAGAGCTGTCGACACCCAACAGAAACCTAGTCACTGACAAGTGCATGTGATTCGTTTCTATGGTAGCTTGTAAAGGCTCCCTAGCCCTGCATAGTTACATAGTTTTGCATGTACACAGACAAGGAAAAGAGATGCCAGACACCGAAAGTCTCTTTGCTTCTAAGTGCTACGGCTTTGTGTGTGTGTAAAAACGCTGAGTGAGTGTCCACGTAACGGCTACGTGACTGAAACCTCAAAGTCGAACATATTTACACCGGAGAGTAACGAACAACAGTCCTCAGCTCACACATTGCCCTTCCCAGGGAAAGGACCTTAACGGGCCCATGTGCTCAGTGGTTCAGAAAATCCCACACCAGCATCCCCAGCAGAGTTCAAGTAGGACGCGTAGTGTTTCGGTGGGGACAAAAAATAAGCTTTTCTTTCTTTCTTTCTTTTTTTTGGTGAGAAAGCATTATGTGTTGTCCAACAAACTTTGATAGGACACCAGGGTTCAGACATACTTAAAAACACACTGAAAATAAAACCTATGCTTACAAACACCACATGACATCCATAAGACAGAGCCCTTTTGTTTTTGTTTTCCTCACAGACAGCAACACACCGAAGGCGGGGAGCAGTCCTTCCCCCATCAGCTGGGAGCTGACGCTCAGAACCAGAAAACCTGTTTGTGCGACCCTTCAAGCCACTGTCAAGATTTTTACCGCTGTCGGGCCCCAAGAACTCCCTCTCTTTAGAGCCTTACTATGAACTCTAGTTCACTCTCCCTGAACTCTTAGCGATGCTGACAGCATCTACACTGTGAATAAAGTGATTGTTCTAGACTGGGCATAGAAGGGCTTTCTCCTTCCTGATCTTTAGCTTAACCGGAGAATTTCTGGGTCTGACTGAAATTCTGCTGGAGGAATGAAGACACGCTCCCCAGACTATTAAAAAAAAAGGGGGGGGGGTGAAATTAAGTCATTAGATTGATGGAGACTGAGCAGGAAGATTTCTGAACTAAAACAATTACTGAAAAGAGAAGAGCATTTTGACGTGCTGTTCTTTGGAATTTCTATAATTAAAAATAAACACAGAACTATTTCATAAGAAAATACATCTTCGTGTGCAATTCAATGCACATGGAAATTGGTAGGTGAAAGGTAAAATGCAAAAAAGTATGAAAATACAGTCCTTTAAAATGTGGCAATAAGGCTTAACATACTGATACAAAATCAATACAGACAAAAGAAATGTACAAGTGCAAAAAAAAAAAAAAAAAAAAACCCCGAAAAACATCATTTGTAAAGAGAGGAACAAAGTGCCAGCCCTGCTGTTAAGGTGCTTCCCCACACCAGTCCCGACACCAAGTATGCAGCTGTCGCATGACCCTCTCGGCACACCAAGTCTGACACTGACACTGACAACACGCGCGCACACACACGGAAGTGAAGGGAAGCTCGTCATCAGCTGGCGTGGACAAACTGGTCTCGGGTGGGCTTGCACGCTAAGGGTCCTGTCCAGGCACCGTCAACGGGCTGCTCTCACAGGGCAGACTTTCTGTAGAGGAAGTCCGGCTTGCTGGGGGACCTCCGTCCCCTGCTCACAGCATCCTCCCTCTGCAAATCCGCGCTCCGCTGAGCTCCAGGGCCCGAGGACTCACTGTCCGGCAGCCTCCTGCCGGACCTCTCTTCTGAGGTGGCAGAGCCGCACGCAGAATGTGACGGTCTGTGAGGGCCCAGCCCAAAGGTCAGGTCGGTCTCCACTGCTGTCCGGCCCTGGCTGAGGGCTGGCCCACTGCCTGGGTTTTCTGGAGCCGCCAGAGCACAGTCTGGCCGTGGCGGAGGCCGCTCCACCACATCCAGGCGGATGGGCTCGCTCTTCAGTCTGTGTGGAGGCCCGTCGGGGGACAGCGGACATTCTCTTCGGGCGTCTTCCAGCTTTTTAGGGGAGGTCTGGCTGGGGAGACAAGTGGGCTTCAAGCCACTGGGTGAGGCCTTACTGTGGCTGTACAGATCGGGACCAAAGCAGCCCCCGTGCGAGGGGGGCGGGGTGGGAGGTCTGCAAGCAGCATTCGAGAAGTCATAGAAATCTGGGTACTCCCGCTCTGACTTCTGCTCTAGGGTCCCCTTCTTTCGGGAAGTGTGTGTGTGCCTCTGTGTGAGGCACGGCAGATGCGGGGGTGGCCCCGGTCCTACCTCGGACACGGACTGGCTCATCCCTGTGTCTGCTGCAAGTTCTGGAAGCCTCCTGTCCTTGAGTGACAGTGTGGACATGCCCATGGCGATATCTGGCATCAGGTCGTTGAGCACAGGCGGGGCACACTGGAACAGAAGCAGCAGGGTTAGCAAAGGAACGCCACAGGCTTCTCTCCGCAGAAGGGCGGCCGCTGCCCTGTGTCTCAGCGCTCACTAGGGGAGCGGTCGCGACCTAGAGAAAGCCCTTCCAGCCCCAGCTGAGGCAGCGGGAGTTACTATGTGAGGCCTGTCTCCGACCTCTTCCTCACAGCTGTAACTTGCACAGAGGGAATGGCACTCATCTCTCTTCGAAGCCACTATCTAAGTCACCATGTGGTATCCCACTGAGCAGGACTTATTTGAGCCTCCCTCTCTGCTGGACATTAAGCTCATTAGTACGGTTTAGACTAAATAAGCATACGAGTGAATTAACTTTAAAAGGAGCTTTGTTTGAACTCTAAAGTTGTGGAAGCTTTTTCCAATTTATTTCTTGGATAGGACAAAGAAACTGAGAGGGGTAGGGGAGATAGGGAGAGAGAAGTAGAGTTTCCCCCCACAGGTGGGGACTAGGGACCTGAACCCAGGTCCTTGTTCACTGTAAGTGTGCACTCAACGAGGTACACCACCGCCTGGCACCTTCAGTCATTACTTTTTCAAACTGTAGAGCTGAGGGATGAGATGGAACGTGGCTTATCAGACACTCGGTAAAGGCTAAAGGCTGTTGCTGCTCCGTCGGTTCTGGGAGGGTTTGGAGAGGGAGCAGGAAAAGGTGTGGGGAGGTGTGGTGGAGTCACTGCTGGACTCAAGGCACATTACTGTGCAGATCCCAGACACCAAGCTTTGATGACGATGTCCTGACCTAATGCTGATTTCTGTATCTCTCTCTACAATGCTACTGAGATGTGTAAGAGAAAGGGAAGACTTAAAAATGGACGTTAGTGGGGAATGTTATGCATGTACAAACTATTGTATTTACTGTTGAATGTGAAACATTAATTTCCCAATAAAGAAATAAATTTAAAAAATTTAAAAAAAAAGAAAAAGAAAACTAAAAAAAAAAAAAAAAAGGACGTTAGTCTGCAAATCAGAGACCCATCCCTCCTGCAGGACAAAGAGTGAACAAAGGACCTCTTGGAGTTGGCGGAGCGCACAGAGCCCCTCCGTCAGCTAGTTACTAGCACTGGCTACTGCCACCCCAGTCGAAGGAGGGCTCCAGTGGCTGGGCCTGCCAAACAGCCGAGGACTGGCTTTCTGCCCTGCTCCTGACGGCGCGCTCAGCCGTGCGTAACTCCCATGTCCGCCCCGGCACACGTGCGGCAGGACGACCCATTCTACAGAGCGGCTGAGACACACTAGACGCCGCAGAGCTGCTCTCACCACTCTCTGGCCTACTCGGCGCCTCTGCTAATGCCCTGCAAACACAGAGAAGCATGGGAGGCACATGACCACTGGGACACAAGCCTCTCCTCTCTGCCCTTCCTCCCTCACCCGCACCAGCCAGTCTCCTCACACATCCAGCCTGTCACCTGCACTTCTGCACACTGCTGAGGCTCAGTAGGACCCCGGGGCCCACAGGAGCTGCGTCTAAGAGTCCACAAGTGTTGTGCTTGGGGTCGGTGCTAAGTGCTGACTTACCACTTGTTTCTCAGGCACCATTGCTGCCGAGGCAGCGGCCATGGCAGCCGCAGCCGCTACCGTCTGCCTCCCCAGCCCTGTGGTGCTGGTACGATCAGGTGCTGCCACTCTGACACCTGGCAGGTAGACGGGAGGGGGGCCAGCATTCGGAGCTGTTCTGGAGTGAAACAGCGAATTGTTACAGGGGTAAGAAAACGATCGGGAAGGATGCTGCAGACTGGGCGGTCTGGGTTTCCAGCCTGCTTTGAGTTGGTTGTGGACTGGTGTCGCTGGAGGGTGGTATGGAGGTGGTGGAGGGGGCAAGGGCGGATGGAAGGCCACAAAAGAGTCCAGATCTGTAAACATGGTTTCTGTAGCGGGGGTACTGTTGACGCGACATCTCCCAGACTGTCTCATTGTCAAGAGCGGACTCTCATCCCCAAAACGCTCATCAGGAAAGAACTTGTGAGGATTCTAAAGAAAAAAAAAAAAAGTTCGGTTATTTATCAGCGGACATCTGAAGTAGAAATGTGAAACCAGGATTCGGGCAGTGGCGCAACGGGTTAAGCGCACATGGTGCAAAGCACAAGGACCGGCTTAAGGATCCCGTTCTGAGCTCCCGGCTCCTCACCTGCAGGGGAGTCGCTTCACAGATGGTGAAGCAGGTCTGCAGGTGTCTGTCTTTCTCTCTCTCTTGTCTTCCCCATCTCTCTCGATTTCTCTCTGTCCTATCCAACAATGATGACATCAATAACAACAACAATAAAAAACTATGGGCAACAAAAGGGAAAATTAAAAAAAGAAAAAAAGAAAAGTGTAACCTAGAGTAAGAGTCTTGAAGA
The DNA here is from genome assembly GCF_950295315.1 of Erinaceus europaeus. NCBI lineage: Eukaryota > Metazoa > Chordata > Mammalia > Eulipotyphla > Erinaceidae > Erinaceus > Erinaceus europaeus. The sequence goes on from NC_080183.1 coordinate 636,002, forward strand.
CAGTCACAGTCAGTAAGGGTAGAAGGAGTCAGACATTTTCCTAGGTCAGAAGCCAGAGGAAAAACCTCTTTCATGATAGCACACAGGTCGGAGTGGCTGACACTCCAGCTAGCAGGCCAGCGGTCTCCCACAGAGATGCCGTGATGATGGGGCAAGCAGGAAAGAAGCCCAACTTGAACATATCTTTGTTAGAACATAACATCACCAGCAGGCAGCAAAGCAAAGGCAGCGGGACAGCCGCTTAAGTGCGTGTGTGACCAGCACCAGACCTGGCTTCCAGCTCCAGGTCCCACCTGCAGGGGAACTTTATCAGCAGTGCAGCAGGGCTGCCGGTGGCTCATTTCTCTCCCCTTCTCCACCCCTTCCCTCCTCTATTTTACTGTCTTAGCAAACAAAATAAAAAAGTTAAAAACAATTAAAAAGCATTTAAGTGAGACTATTCCTAAAGCTGACCCAACACCTGTACACTCTCAATCTGAACTAAACTGCCAATACCGGTCCTTTCTGCTTACATGCGCTAGTGGCTGACTACCTGCTAGATACTGGGTTTATCTGTGTCTTCATAAACATTCTATGTGGACATGTATGGGCTATAAAGCAGAACACCGTCTGAGACAGTAATCTAGGTAGAAAAGCAGAGCCAAGACTGAACACCAGGAGCCTGCATATTGCTAAGGCGCACATCTCACTCTGTGCAAGGACACGGGGTCAAGCTCCTGGCCCTGCACACGGAAGCTTCACCAGCAGCAGAAGCGTACTGTGGTGCTAATTCTCTCTAGATCTGTCTCTGATCCTCTATCTAAAACAGAGACTGGGGGGGGGGGGAGAGGAAGAGACTACATACATCCCGCAGGAGTAAGACCGGCGGTTAAAAAGAAAAATCTGCAAACAGCCCAAGAAAAGCACAGCACGGCACAGCACGCAGGTTTAGATGGCTTGGCATCACTAGCAAGAAATAATTCAGTCACTCAGCCAGACAAAACGCCACTTTGAGGCTCCCCTGATGCTGGAGTCCCTGGGTCATATCATGGCACGGCAGGCACCCTCCCAGGCCAGCTATCTCGCTGACTTGGTTTTTGATGAAAAATATTTACTCATTTATTTATTTATGAGAGCAGAACAGGAGAGACAGAACCAGAGCATCACTCTGCCACATGCAATGTTGGGGGTCAAACACAGGGCCTCATGCTTTCAAGTTCAATGCTTTATCCACTGTGCTACCTCCCAGGCTGCCCTGTTACTGATTCTGTATTTAATCATTACCAAGAATGAGTTCTTTCCCACTAGCTAAGAGGAGGAGGAAGTGGAGGAGGCAGAAGAGGAAGACCCATCCCTAGATCCTAATGTGCATACGGTTTGAATTCACACAAACATGTCTAAGAAGTAGGAGAGAAGAAAGAGAGAGGCATCTGAAAGAGGTGTAAGGAGAGCAGAAGGCCTGATATCTGTGGCCACATCAGGGAAGAAGAGCGAGGGCAGACCGCCTTGTTTCTGTTGCATCTCTTTAGCTACACAGAGAACTGCTGGTAGGCACTGCTCACATTACAGCCTCCAGGCCGCCTTAGCCCATGTCATCGATGAGCAGCACTGCCAGGATCCAGCTGGATCAGTGAGCAGCACAGCCAGGATCCAAACCCAGCCAGAACCCAGCTGTGCTCTGCCCATTCTACCACACCGCCTCTCATAGGGTCCCCTTCAGGTTGCCTAAGACATCAGAGCCAGCAGAGAACATGAGAAGACGCACACTGAAGGCCATGGGATGTGGCCCAGGCTCCTGTTTCATACCTGTAAAAGCTCTGCAGCAGCATCCGCTAGGCCAAACTCTCTGAGCACTCGGATCTGAATCTCATAGCTGACGGTGGCACCTTCCCCGCAGTTCAGCGCATAGGCTCTCTGCACCTGCCCTGTGTGCCGGAGTTCCTGCAGACGCCTGACCATATCTTTCATGACGAGGAGACGAGGGACTGCAGGAACAAACAGTAGGCCAAGCTCTAGAGCTGCACACACCACACCACCAAGCACAGGGCAGACCCGCCTGCTTTGCATCCTGGTCTTACTTCTTCCCCACGCTATGATGCTTCTAAGCTTTTGAGATTCAGTCCTAAGATTAAACTTTGTCACTATTCAAATGTATTAAGTCATCCTGATAAGAATCATGCTAATTTGAAAGTTATAAAAATATGCACAAATCAGCTATAGATTTTTTTCTTGTACTGTTTTTAATTTTTTAATACTTATTTATTCCCTTTTGTTGCCCTTGTTGTTTCTTTTTATTGTTGTAGTTACTATTGTTGTCGTCACTGTTGGATAGGACAGAGAGAAATGGAGAGAGGAGGGGAAGACAGAGACAGGGAGAGAAAGATAGACCCCTGCAGACCTGCTTCACTGCCTGTGGAGCGACTCCCCTGCAGGTGGGGAGCCAGGGCTTGAACCAGGATCCTTCCGCAGGTCCTTGCACTTTGCGCCAGCTGTGCTTAACCCGCTGTGCTACCACCTGACTCCCATCCTTGTACTGTTAATCTGATATATATGCGAGATTAATTAGACTTTAGCCTTGGAATAAAGTGTATGTATCCAATGAGAAAGGTATTTATCCTTAACTGGAACAGACATTTACGATCAGACATCACGATCAATCTTGCAGTGGCGACGAGCAGGAGCCGTCCATTTCTGCCTTCAGATAACTGTACAATCTGACACCAGGATCTTTCAGTAAAGTGCTCAGGAGTTTCTATGACAGCTACGCTCATACCTAGAGCTGATTTCTTCAAGGGGTAAGACATGCATTAGAATAAAATCTATAGAAGGGATTTTGGGAGACTAAACCTTCAGGGGAATACACGTAAACTCCAAGCGTAGGTGTAGGGCTGGGTGGTGCACACCTGGTTAAGAGCATGTATTACCATTCATAAGGACCCAGGTTCAAGACCCTGGTCCCACATGCAGGGGGAAGCATCAGCAGTGGTGAAGCAGGACTGCAGGAGTCTTGTCTCTTTCCCTCTCTACCTCCATCGCCTTTCAACTTCTCTCTGTCTCTATGAAAATAAACAAAGTTTAAATTTATTTAGCCAGTGATCTCAACAGGAGGTGACCGTTCTGCTGGGCACATTGGACAATGTCTAGAAACATGAAAAACGTCTTCAAAAGGCTTTAGCAAGAGCTGTGCACGTGCATCTGCTGTTGCCATGTAGAGTCTAGGTCAGGGTGCTGCAGAACACCCTGGAATGCAGGAGACAGGCCTGGCGACAGTGAGCCAACCAGCCCTAAGTCTCAAGAGGCAGAGGCTGGGGGACAGTTTACACTTGTTAGAATCTAAGCATAAGTACATACTCCTTTTTGTTCTAAGATTTTATTTTATGATTATTTAAGAGACAGGAGAACAGAGAGAGGAGAAGCAGACATCACTCAAGTCTATGTGCTGCTATACAGGAGCATGTACTCTCTCAGGAGAACGGTGTGTGCCACCACCCAGACCACAGGAGCAGGTACATACTGAGAAGGACGGCATGTGACAGTTACTGGAGTGTGGAGAGAATACGCATATTTGAGGCGTACAAAGATGACAAGATACTCGTCAGAACAGAGATGTCTTACCTGGGATCTCATTGGCTACGACTGAAGGAGGGCTGGACTGGCTACTGCTGAGCTGCTGGTGGCTGATCACGTGACAGCACTGTGGCACGGCGTCGCCGACCATGTAGAGTGTGTCTGGCACGTTAGACATCCTGACCATTCGTAAGCGCACCAGATCCGTCTGTTCCACCATCATCTCGTCAAGCACCGACTAGAATAACAATCCGTCTCAGTACAACCAGCCAGCCCTTCACCTGTGAAATCTCAAATGGAGAAATTCCCCTCTCCATATAAAAGGAATCCACCTTCTCTTTCTAGAGTCTAACATTTCAGATTAGCAGCAAAAGGAGAAAGTGCCGTCACCCGTTTCATTTGCTACGTGTTGAACAGGAGAGAATCAGAGCGCCCCTCTGGCACATGCACTGCCAGGTATCCCACTTCAGACTCATGCTGGAGAGCTCACAGCTTTATCACCCTGCCACCTCCTGGGCCTCTGTAAGTGTTAAACAATTTTTTTGTGGGAGCTGGGGAGACAGCACAGTAGTTCTCCAAAAGACTTTCCTGCCTGAAGCTCTGAGGTCCCAGGTTCAGTCCATAGCACCACCATCAGCCTGAGCTGAGCAGGGCTGAGAGAGCATGCCTCTCTCTCTCTCGACCTCCCCACCCCCTTTCTCCATCTGTACTCCTCTCATTAAAATACTCAATAAAATATTTTCAAAAATAAATTTTAAATTAGGTAGCACAGCGGATAAAGCACATATGGCGCAAAGCGCAAGGACCGGTATAAGGATCCTGGTTCAAGCCTCCGGCTCCCCACCTGGCGGAGGTGAAGGGAGGTCACTTCACAGGCGGTGAAACAGGTCTACAGGTGTCTGTCTTTCTCTCCTCCTCATTGTCTTCCCCTCCTCTCTCCATTTCTCTCTGTCCTATCTAACAACGATGACAACAATGACAACAATGATAAACAACAAGGACAACAAAAGGGAAAAATAGCCACGAGGAGCAGTGGATTTGTAGTGCAGGCACCGAGCCCCAGTGATAATCCTGGAGATAAATAAATAAATATTAAAAAATAAATGTAAAAAAATTTTTTGTGGAACATTTTTGAAAAGAAACGATCATTTTTTGGGAAGTTTGGTTTTAACTGAAGTGTGTGAAATCTGAAGGAGGGATATGGAATTGCTCAAAAACATAATACACAATGTTATTATAAAGAGTGTATAGACACAAACTAGATATTGTAGCTCCTTAACAAATAACATAACCACAAATAAATCCAGCGGTTAAATGAGGTGCAGCCAAATCTATCTCAATAAGCTGCAGTGCCGAGCAAGCTGACAAAGTCTATAAACATTTCTAATGTGCGGGGTGAAGTTACCAGCACTCAGTGGTAATCCATGTGCACACAAGAGCACGCCAGAAGGACAACGTGCACGGTTCAGGACTGTCCCATTTTGAGACAGGACGGGAGGAGGTGGGGACAGGTCAAGATTATCACAGCACTGCTGCCACCAGTTTTGACCCTTTTTTTTTTTGGTCTCCAGGGTCATCACTGGGGCTCGGTGCCTACACTACGAAGCCGCTGCTCCTGGAGGCCATTTTTTCCCCTTTTGTTGTCCTTATTGTTTATCGTTGTTGTTATTATTTTTGTTATTGCTGTCACTGTTCGATAGGACAGACAGAAATGGAGAGAGGAGGGGAAGACAGAGAGGGGGAGAGAAAGACAGACACCTAAAGACCTGCTTCACTGTTTGTGAAGCGACCCTCCTGCGGGTGGAAAGCCGGGGCCTGAACCGGGATCCTTATACTGGTCCTTGCGCTTTGCACCATGTGCACTTAACCCAATGTGCTACCGTCTGGCCCCCAGTTTTTTTTTAATATTTATTTATTTATATTTTATATTCCCTTTTGTTGTCCTTATTGTTTGATTATTGTAGTTATTATTGTTGTCATCATTGTTGGATAGCCCTGCAGGGGGCTTGAACCGGGATCCTTAAGCTGGTCCTAGCGCTTCGCGCCACATGCGCCTCACCCACTGCGCTACCACCCGACTCCCGCAGCCCCCAGTTTTGACCTTTGTAAAGCCTCAGTCACTTGAATGATTTTAAGCATTCAGCTTACTTGGGAAATCCAACCATTCTGCCTTTCCCTAACTAGTTAAAACAGCTAGGCTGGGTAGGTGGTGTACCTGGTAGACTGTGCACATTACAGTGTGCAAGGGACCAGGTTTAAGCCGCAGCCCCATGTGCAGGTAGGTGGGTGGGTCTTTCTCTCTCTCTTCCTTTATCCCCTCCCCCTTAATTTCTCTTTCTCTATCCAAAATCAATCAGTAGATATTTATTTTTATTTTATTAGTGATTTGATAATGATTGACAAGATTTGGGGATAAGGGGTACAATTTCCCCCACAAGAGTGCCGTATTCCATCCCTTCCACTGGAAGTTTCTCTATTCTTTATCCCTCTGGGAATATGGACCAAAGATTTTTATGAGGTGCAGGTGGAAGGATGGGCAGGGCTGACAGCACAATGGTTATTTGAAGAGACTCTCGTGCCTGAGGCTCCAAAGTCCCAGGTTCAATCCCCTATACCACCGTAAGTCAGAGCTGAGCAGGGCTCTGGTTAAAAACAAACAAACGAAAACCACAAGGTGGGAGTTCTGGCTTCTGTGATGGATTCTCTGCTGGACATGGGTGTTGACAGGTTGGTCCATACCCCCAGCCTGTTTCTTTTCTTCCTTTGTGTTTGTTTTTTACCAGAGCACTGCTCAGTTCTGGTTTATGGTGAATGGTGGGGCAGGGATTAAACCTGAGATCTCAGAGCCTCAGGCGTGAGAGTCTCTTTACATAACCATCATGCTATCTACCCCCACCCGGCAATTTCTATCTTTCCAGAGTGGTGTAGGACTCTGGGGAAGTGAAATAAAATATTTAAGTGTCAGCTCAATTTTCCACTATTTCATAAGAGACAATCAGTCTAGTCAATAAAGTAAACTTCTCACTAGTCCTTTTATACATCTTAGACTAAATATTCTGACAATTAAAAATGAGAAAGTAATTAAAGGGGACTCCATACCCAAACACACAATTCTGCGAACAGGTTTATCTCATCACGTTTAGAGGTGACCACTGACTTTTACGATTTCAAGTTCCTCCAAACACTGTCCGAAAATCTAAATGGAGCTTTTGTTTGCTCGCTCTGGGCACTAAGGCTTTGCCCCTGGGACATTCTCTTTATTGTTTCTTTTCCAGACAGACAGACAGACAGACAGACAGACAGACAGACAGACAGGCACAGACAGGGAGAGAACCAGCACAGGAGAAGGAGAAAGCAAGGTGCTCCCCGGTGGCTCTAGGGCTCAGACCCAGGAGCTCGTGCATGGTAGCAGGTGAGTTCTACCCGCCCCAGACAAAGTCCTGGTAGCAAAACATGTGTAACAGATTTGTGTCTCATTTCCACATGCGCATGTTTCCCTCAAGAGCTGCTGCAAGGCGGGGTCAGGTATTTAACAAGCCTGGACTTTTTTCTTGGTATTTGCATGGATTTTAGAGTCACAATTTCCAACACTCAGAAATACTTCTAGAGATACATTACACAACAACAGCATTTTCATTTACAAAGAAGGCAGAATGTATGACTTTCCAAGCATGAGGACACCAGTTGGATCTCTGCCATTATCAATGTCATTGTGATGTTTAGGTTCTCTCTCTCTCTCTTTCTCACACACACACACACACACACACACACACACACACACACACACACACACACGGGTAAATCTTTATTAAAAAGACAAAACGTGGGGCCAGGTGGTGGCACACCTGGTTGAGCACACATGTTACAATGCACAAGGAGCCAGGTTCAAGCCCCTCAGTCCTCACCTGCAGGGGGGAAGCTTCACAAGTGGTGGAGCAGTGCTGCAGGTGTCTCTCTGCCTCTCACTCTCTCTAACCCTACTTTCTCTCTCAATTTCTGACTGTCTCTATTCAATAAATAAATAAAGATAGAAAAGACAAAATGTGTGTAGTCTTCTTTCAGAATATTTCCTATCTTTTTTTCTAATATTTATTTATTCCCTTGTTTTTTTATTATTGTTGTTATTGATGTCATTGTTGTTGGATAGGACAGAGAGAAATGGAGAGGGGAGGGGAAGACAGACAGGGGCAGAGGAAGATAAGACACTTGCAGACCTGCTTCACCACCTGTGAAGCGACTCCCCTGCAAGTGGGGAGCCAGGGGCTCAAACTGGGATTCTTATGTTGGTCCTTGCGCTTTACACCACCTGTACTTAACCCACTGTGCTACCGCTCAACTCCCAACATTTTCCTATTTTAAAGATCACAAAATTTCAGTAAAAAAAAAAAAAAAAATCCAAGGTAACATTTGGCAAGGCAAAGATGATGAAAAAAAAAAAATTAACTTGACCTGAGTTATCAAATATGCTTGAAAATTAAACATTTCCGAAAACTTCTTTCTGCTGAGTGGTCAGTCCAATTGAGGCTTACATTCTCTTTCGCTATTACTTATCTATCTATCTATCTATCTATCTATCTATCTATCTATCTATCTATGTCATTTCCAATGTTATTGACCCCAGAGCTTATCTGTACCGCTAGTTCCTAAGACAGTGTCTAACGCCTTTCGAAAGATTACATTACCTTCGCTTCCTCCACATAGGGAGAGAACAGACGTGGACGAACATAGATCCCTGCGCTTTTTTGCCGTAACCAGGCATTGGACTTTCCGCCTTCTGCTGTGGGAAGCATGTCTGATGGAGGAGTACTAAGCAAGCCTCTTTTCATCTTGAAAAAAAATCAGTTCATAGGCAAATTAGAGATTTGTGCAGCAGAACAATACAAGTAGGCTAAGAATAATCATAACTAATAAGGACATTCACCTTTTACCATTAAAACAACATTTAGAAATACAAATGAGATTTTAAGAATACTTCAAATGGTTTTGTAAACAATCTTAATTTTTATTTTACTTATTGGATAGAGAGAGAGAAAAACTGAGAGCGAAGGGGGAAGCAGAGGAGGAGTGCTAGAGACACCCGTAGCCCTGTCTCACCGCTAGTCAAACTTCCCCCCCGCAGGTGGGGATGGGGGGCTTGAACCCTGGAGCGCACACACTCTGCCAGGTGCGCCACCCCAAGGCCCTACTTCAATTATATATGTATCAGGGGGAGGTGGAGTTTTGGCATGTAAAAAGTCTAATTTCCCATTTTCTCAAAACAGGGAAACAATGCTGTAAAAACAAGAGCTCCACTGATTAAAAACCAGTGAGCCAGACTAAGTCCTGGACACTAGAAAGGCAACGTTCACACTCTCCTCACTCATCTAGCAACTGGAACTGTCTCTACTGCCAGGACCAGGCACAGACTCTGTAGTGTGTGGGATGGGGGCTCTAGGGGAGAGCATGCGGCTCAGACCCCATCTCAAACATCCAACAGCCTTGTGGCCATCTACACCTCCTGTCACCTGGATCACTCTCACTTTTTTTTTTGCCTCCAGGATTATCGGTGGGGCTCGGTGCCCGTACCACAAATTCACTGTTCCTGGAGGCTATTTTTTCCTTTTTGTTGCCCTTGTTTTATCATTGTTGTGGTCATTACTGTTGTTGTTACTGATGTCGTTGTTGCTGGACAGGACAGAGAGAAATGGAGAGAGGAGGGGAAGACAGAGACGGGGAGAGAGAGATAGACACCTGCAGACATGCTTCAGCGCCTGTGAAGTGACCCCCCCCCCCACACTGCAGGTGAGGAGCCGGGGGCTCGAACCGGGATCCTTACACTGGTCCTTGCGCTTTGCGCCATCTGCGCTTAACCTGCTGAGCTACCGCCCAACTCCCTAAGGTTTAATTTTAAACAGATCTCCTTTCTGTTCTGCTTACAAGTTAGTCTAGGACCACACAGATTTAAGAAGACAACTTGCTAATATAGGTTGAATTCTCATATATATTAATTAAGATCCTTTCCAGGGATATTTTGTCTCTGTTATAAAAACACCACAAATGAACTATTAGTGGTTTTTAAAAAGAGTCTGTTTATCTACTGGATAGAGAGAAAGAGAGAATCAAGAGGGATGGGGGAATAGAGAGGGAGAGAGAAAGAGACACTGCAGCCCTGCTTCATCTCTTCCTCCTGCAGGTGGGGCTGGGGGACTTGAACCTTGGCCCTTGTGCACCACGACACCATTTGAGCTCTACCAGGTGCACCATGTCCTGACCCCCAGTATCAGTGTTTTAAATGTGTCTCAAGCAGTTGCCTTTCCTTCACGGCTCTGCCAAGGGTTTAAGTTGTACATAGCATTCTAGTTAGAGACCAATTTACAAGGAACTTATATTCATACTCCCCCCATCATTAATCCATAGCAATTCCATGGCTTAAAAATTCACCCAGGGGAGTACACACATCCCCATGCATAAGGACATGGGGTTCCAGCCCCCGCTCCCCACCTGCAGCGGGGAAACCAGGTGTCTCTCTTTCTGCTCTTTCCTCTCTCAATTACTCTATGACCTACCTAACTTAAAAGGGGGGGGGGGAAGAGAAGAAAAAAAAATTCTCCTTACAACTCATTAGTCCTTTTTTTGAATCAGTCTCCCTCTCTTCTGCTGACTTACTGTTAATCTTAGGCAATTTCTGCCTTTCTCTTTTAAAAGAAGTATCTACACTGTACTCTTGCAAGAGACTAATGCCCACTCAACTCTGGTACCCAGAATATATCTGTGCCATGTGCCAAGAACACTGGGACACAATCCAGTGCATACAGACACCTGTCTCAGCAGACTTTCCGACTTGGAATAATCTGTCTGTAAGGGACACAAGTAACACCCAGGAAAGCAAAGCTGCAGCTAGTGTGTTACTGCAGCTCCTCTTCACGAAACGGGTAGACACAACCAGACACTTACTGTATCGCTCAGGACCTCACTGCTGATAGGTAAGATGTGTTCGATCCTCACAAAAGGCAGCAGAGAAGAAAGGATCTCTCTGAGCTCCTCCATGTCCAGGTCTCGCCTCTTCACGCCTCTTTTGTTCACACTGTGAGCAGTGCCACTCAGTAAGTTTGGCTCTGCAAAACAGGAGATCCAGTCTTTACCTGAACCCAACTTTTCTAGAACATGCTCAAGAACACTCTTTATACTTAAGCAACCTGATTTTTAAAAAGAATATAATTTGCTATTATTATTTTTACCAGAGCACTGCTTAGCTCTGGCTTCAGACCCTCAAGCATGAGATTTTTTTGCATAACCATTATGCTGCCTCCCCAGTCCTGTAAATTATTATTATTATTTAAATATTTATTTATTTATTCCCTTTTGTTGTCCTTGTTTTATTGTTGTAGTTATTATTGTTGTTGTTATTAATGTCATCGTTGTTGGATAGGACGGAGAGAAATGGAGAGAGGAGGGGAAAACAGAGAGGGAGAGAAAGACAGACACCTGCAGACCTGCTTCACTGCCTGTGAAGCGACTCTCCTGCAGGTGGGGAGCCGGGGGCTCGAACTAGGATTCTTACGCTGGCCCTTGCACTTTGCGCCACCTGCGCTTAACCCACGACGCTACCACCTGATTCCCTGTAAATTATTATTATTATTATTATTATTATTATTATTATTATTTTCCTCCAGGGTTATTGCTGGGCTCGGTGCCTGCACCATGAATCCACCGCTCCTGGAGGCCTTTTTTTCCCCCTTTTTGTTGCCCTAGTTGTTGCAGCCTCGTTGCGGTTATTATTGCCATTGTTGACGTTGCTTTGTTGTTGGATAGGACAGAGAGACATGGAGAGAGGAGGGGAAGACAGAGAGAGAGGGGAGAGAAAGACAGACACCTGCAGACCTGCTTCACCGCCCGTGAAGCGACTCCCCTGCAGGTGGGGAGCCGGGGGCTCGAACCGGGATCCTTACGCCAGTCCCTGCGCTTTACACCACGTGCGCTTAACCCGCTGCGCCACCGCCCGACTCCCCCTGTAAATTATTTTTATGTCTTTCTTTTAGTAAAAAAAAAAAAAAAAGCATGGTGTTGTAGAAAAATGGGCAACACACACACACGGAGAGAGGGAGGGAGGGAAGGAGAGAGGGAGAGAGGGAGAGAGAGAGAGAAAGAGAGAGAGAGAGAGAGAAATAGCTATAAAGCCAGTCCATATCTGTGACCTTGGGAGCTACTACAGATTCCAATGGAGGGGGATGGGGACACAGAACTATAGTGGTGGGAATGGTGTGGAATTATACCCGTTATTTTATAATTTTCTAAATCAGTATTAAATCACTATTAAAAAAGAAAGAAGAAAAAGCAAAAGCAAATCGTATTAAAAGTTCAATAACATTCTTTTATGATTGCTATATATATATAATGTAGTGACTTTTTTCTTTCTTTTCAAAAATTTTATCTATTTATAGAGACAGAGAGAAGCCAAGATAGAAGGGGAGAGAAAGAGACACCTGCAGCACTGTTCTGCCCTGCAGGTGGGAGCCCTCATATGACTTTACATGAAGTTCCCAAATAAGTAACAGGTAGGGCAAACATAGAGGAAGGTGACTGAAACCAGAGTACAGCTTCCTTCTCATACCTGTGGAAATCTGAACACTACTCTGAAGGGAAATTTTATTCAGGATGTTTACTGTCTGTTCAAAATAAACATGGCATTTCATCACTCCAGACTCTCCATCCGTGAACAAGGCTACAGTAACCGTGTCATGATCTATAGAAGCTCTTGCTATTTGGTGCAGTTAGGTTGTGTAACATCACAATCAACAGCGAGGTAGTGAATTCTGAACCATGTTGCTGTGGGCAACTCAGGGTTAGGCTCCTGGAAGCACCTGGTCACACATCTGTCATCTAATTAAGAAATAATCTTGTTTTGTGAGGGTAAGCAAGCATGCTTATGGAAAGGCACCTTACTAGGTATGGACTCGCAGTCAGCAGCACTCTTACCTGCTGCCTGAGTGAACTCCAGCTGACATCCAGAGCCTAGATTCTCAGGAACACTGTTAGCAGTGAGCACACAAGCCCCACCCTACTACGATCCGATTAACAATGCACAGAAGACTCGGGATGTCACCTGGCTCCATCACTAGCTAGTGATATATGCTTCAGGGACTCCATATTTTTCTCTCTGTACATCTGCAAATTACCATGAAGTTCATGAACATTTATTTGGGGTTACCAATACATTTTAGCAAGTAGGTGACTTTGAAAACATGGAATTTTAATAAACCGCATACGCTGGCACTTCAGGAGCGCACCATGTGGATAGTGGAGGCTTTCCTACTTATGGAGCTGAAATCTGGTGTCACTGACAAAGCTCTTTGCAGGCCATGGAGAAGTCAATCAGGAGAAATAAAAAGAAACTAGAGGACTGTTCCCTTGTGCCTGAGTCCTGGGGTCTTAACAACAAGACACGATGAAAAGGTTGAAAGGCAGATTTAGCACTCCGCCCTACATTTCAAAATGTGACGGGACAACTATGTAACAGCACTACATTTTGCAGACTTTCAAAAACTTTCACAAATCAATTGGCATATATAAGAACACAGGAAAATAACATGGGGACCAGGCAGTGGCACAGCTGGTTGATCACACACATTACACTGCACAGGTGTCTGTTCGAGACCCCTTTTCCCACCTGCAGGGGGAAAGCTTCATTAGTGGTGAAGCAGGGGTGTAGGTGTCTGTCTCTCTCCTTCTCCTCTCTCAATTTCTCTCAGTCTCTATCCAGAAATAAATACAAACATTAAAAATAAAATTAAATTAAAAAGGAAAGGTAACATGCAAAGTCTCCAATTTGCAAAATGAAGTGGCCCAGCATATTTCTAACCAACCATATCTTTTCCACTAGAGGAACTGACCAGTTCTAAAAGTTTCTATTTTCACCAGGTAATAGTGGATATTCCCAAGGTTGACAGGTAGCAAATGTTTCAGTAGCCTTTGGGGGAAAAGTTAAAGCATATGTCAGGGTCGAGCAGTGGTGCCTCTGGTTGACCTCACATGCTACAGTGCACAGGGACCTGGGTTTAGGCCTCCGGTCCCTTCTACAGGGGGGAAAAGCTTCACAAATGGTGAGGTAGTGCTGCGGTGACTGTCTCTGCCTCCCTCTCAATTTAATTAATAAATAAAGTATTTAAAATGTGTGTTTGAAGTCAATTTAATGGTAGGGGAGAAGCATGGTGAACAGAATGTGTCAGAAGTGTTCTCTTTTATTGTTGTTATTGATGTCGTTGTTGTTGGATAGGACAGAGAGAAACGGAGAGAGGAGGGGAAGACAGAGGAGGAGAGAAAGACAGACACCTGCAGACCTGCTTCACCGCTTGTGAAGTGACTCCCCTGCAGGTGGGGAGCCGGGGGCTCGAACCGGGATCCTTACGTTGGTCCTTGAACTTTGCACCACCTGTGTAGAAGTATTTTCTAGATGGATCAACATCACGAATGTTTCAATCTGAACACTGTTTTGAAAGCAGAGCAAGAGGCAAGTGAAGTGCCAGTATCTCAGAGAGAGTAGGGCAAGGCAGCCCTCAACGGAAGAGTGCCTGGTACTTTCCTACCAAGTTCATGCACACAGTTCCCATTACACATCTGTTTGATTGACCCAACTTTAAACTACTGTTTAAAACCAAGCAGTCTGAGCCCACGGCAGCGGATGTGCTGAGCTCTGAGCTTACCTCTGTCTGCTATCCTTTTCACCAACTGATGTTCACCCCACTTAATCAGATATTTAAGAATATCTTGTTCACTTGCCTATAATAAAAAATGATTGACATTTACTTGGGTGAAATTAGGTAAATGGCAGATTCTAATAACGGCCCTTCCTAGGCCATCATGCAAATGCAGTGTGCAGCTTACCACCTGATTCCTCACATCACATACCGAACTTTGCACTGAATCTCTAGCCCACCAAGTGAATTAACAAGACGGCGCTATATGGGTTGTATCTGGTAACCTCATCTTTGTCTTTCTCTTTATCCTGTTTCCTTCTCCTACTGAAATTTAACTCCTTTTATTATGTGATTTCTATACAGCTGCCTTAAACCCTTGTTAGGACAAAATGGAGACAAATGAAAGGAAGAAGCAGTACAGGAATACAGAGTGGCGGGAACAGCTACTCCGGACTCTTATTTTGGCAGACTGCAGTCTCCACAAGGCTGCGACTGGTCAACACAGCAATGTGCCCTTGTCCATAGTTTAAGTCTTACAGCAAACCAAGGCTGCTCGTCAAGATTCTTTCTTCCTAATAAGCACAGTTCCTTTTTTCTTCTCTTTTTTTGCCTCCAGGGTTATCACTGGGGCTTGATGTCTGCACTATGAATCCACTGCTCCTGGAGGCCATTTTTTCATTTTTGTTGCCCTTGTTGTTTCTGTTATTGTTGTTATTGGATAGGACAGAGAGGAATTGAGAGGGGGAAAGACAGACACTTGCAGGCCTGCTTCACCGCTTGTGAAGCGATCCCGCCCTCTGCAAGTGAGGAGCCACAGGCTTGAACCAGGATCCTTGTGTTGGTCCTGGTGCTTTGCATCATGTGCACTTAACCCGCTACACTACTGTCTGCCTTCCAGCATGCAGTTTCTAAAGATAATACTCTGAGAAAGTTGACAAACCATAACTCCTATATTGCATGGAGTCTGAACCAGGACAGTGAAATGAGCTTAGTGAACACCAGCCCTAACTAAATCCATCCAGTCCAACAGCATTAATACTGCAGCGAAAGCAGCTTGTGAGGGAAACCCCACTGATAAATGCATTGTTTTAATTCCTCACTGCACTTCTGAGTTAAAAGCCTTTTACAATGTAGGAAATGACTCAATGGCTTTATGTCCTCATAACATTACAACTGCTGTACAGTTTAGCATCAAATCCATATGCCTGATGCAAAACGAAGACATTAAGTTTGAAAGTTTGAACATGTTTTACCTGGGAGCATTTTTTTTTTTTGCCTCCAGGGTTATTGCTGGGGATCAGTGCCTGCACCATGAATCCACTGCTCCCGAAGGCCATTTTTCCCCTTTTGTTGGCCGTGTTGTTTTATTGTTGTTGTGGTTATTCTTGTTGTTACTGATGTTGCTGTTGTTGTATAGGATAGAGAGAAATGTAGAGAGAGATGGGGTAGACAGAGGGGGAGAGAAAGACAGACACCTGCAGACCTGCTTCACCGCTTGTGAAGCCACCCCCCTGCAGGTGGGGAGCCAGGGGCTCGAACCAGGATCCATATGCCGGCCCTTGTGCTTTGCGCCATGTGCACTTAACCCACTGTGCTACAGCCTGATCCCCACCTGGAAGCATTCTTTGCAGTATTTTAAATGTACTGATACCTCAAAGTACCAAATCTTTAATGCAACTGAAGTTAAGGATAAGAGTTTGCTAAGAACTGTAGATTAAAAACAAGCAGTTGGAAGCATCACTATCTTTTTGCAGGGCACACAGACTGAACTTTTGTAAGCACCTGAGCAGATGAGAACATGCCCGCACTCCCACTTTGTCTAGCACTCCACTAAGAGTAAGAAGCCGTCGCAGTGAGCCCGATACTAAGTGAAGCGAGGAGATCGCTCTCAGGAAGCTCCGCTGACCCTGCCCGCTGGCGGAGCTCAAGCCCTCAGGGGGCTGGCCGGGACCTGGGCTTGTTCACAGCTGGTCACAGCAGCAGGGGCCTTCTGAGGCACAAATGTGAAGAAGCATTCCTGGGTGGCTTGGGAAGGACAGTGAACCAAGAGGCGTATCAATGATTACCTGTAGGTAGTCAGACTGGATAGCGGCAAGCAGATGGTCTTTGCTGAGTTCATAAAAAACATCCGAAGTCATGACCTGGGGAAATTCCTCACAGAGGAAATGCAAAGCCTGCCGGTGCACCCACTTGGAGCCGTATGGATGAGAGCTCCACTTGAGGACGGCGACTAAGGTGTCTAAGGAGATGCTCTCGGCAATGACATCCTCACAGCCTACAAGAAAACGCAAACACTTCTTGAGATCAGTCAGAAATAGGAGTTGGTGAGCAGCAGTGTCAGGCGCCACACTTACAAACAGCAACAGCAAAAAGCGCTCAAAGGGACAAATAAAGCCTCGCAGGAGTCACCAAGACTTGATGGGAGACTGTGGCATGACAGGATATTTACAGCCCAGTGGGACAGAGCCACAAAAAGGGCAGATAATCCACACGACTGTCCGAGACAATTAACATCCATGTGCAAGTTCAGTCATGTGAATGGAACAACACCGCAGAACACTGGGCGGTGGGAAAGAGGAGTGCGGGGTCCAGACTGGGAGCTGGTCAGAGGGAGGAGGTGGAAGCTACCTGACTGACAAGGAAACAAACACTTGAAAAGAAGACAGGAGGTGGACACTCAGTCTTTCTTACAGGCAAGTAACCAGCCTGTGGCTAGTTCAGTTCCTCAGAGCACAGGCAGAAAGGTGGAGACTTATGTTTACTTGGGATTAGGACAAGTAAAACAAAAGGAAGTGGTTTAAGTTTAAAGAGTTCTGAAGAAAGTGACTGTTGTGTGAAGAATTCATGGAGATCCAGGAAGAAAACCTGAGGATAGCTTTAAAAAAAAAAAAAAAATATATATATATATATATATATATATATATATATATATATAATTTTAAAAAGAAAAGCCAGTTTGAAGTATGAATAACATCTGAGTGATAAGGATTACACAAGAGTAATACAGTTGGAAATTCTTCATAACTAAGTTCATGATAAAATAAGAGGGCAAGAAATAGCTCAGTCAGGGAACAACATGTCTTACTGCTTGCACAGCCCAGACTCAAACCCTGGCATCACATGGATGCATTTCAGCACTGCAGAAAGCTCAGGGCCATGGCACTACTCTTCCTCTCTCTAAATCAAAGAGTAGGTAGGCCCAGAGCGATGAAACTGTGCATGTGTGGAGTCCCAACTTTTTGAACTAAGTAATAACCTGACAGTGTGAACAAGCTGAAAGGGCATCTGAAAACCACCACCACCAAACAAGGCCAAAAAAAGAGGATCTATTTCTAATAAACTCGGAGCTTGAAAAGATATAGCTGAGAGAAAGCACAAAGCTCAAAGTTATTAGGAAGCCACAAAAGAGAATGAGAAAAGAGGTGGCAGAGGCCATTAGTAGCCAGGAGAGTCTGTACAGCGTCATGCTTCAGCTCCTGTTATGAGATGGTGGCAGACACAGCCCAATTTGTTATGGACCTAACAGACTATTTCCCGGTGTCTCTAGACCACTCCCGACAAGACAGCGGGGCTCTATGTCATCTCAGGCAGAGCCAGAATGAAATGTGCTCGATGCAGAGTGAGGTCCTGCAGACAGAGGGAGAGGTGTAGAGGGAAGCCATCTGGAAGCAGCACAGGCTGTCTGGGGGTGTCGTGAGCTCAAAGAAGATGTGGAAAGGGCACTGCAAAGCCCCCAGATGACCCTAGCTGAGAAATTCACTTGGCAACACATTGAACAACAGACCTATAACTGGTTTAAAAAGGTGTGTGTGTGTGTCAAAATAAAGAGGAAACTTAACCAGGAAAATGAAAGACATCTACGTTTAGATTAAAGGAAAGTGAACAGCAGGTCACAGAGGAGAGGAGCTTAGCCTGTGTATACATAGCATGTGGGTATTTTGACCTAATGAGTGCAGAATATGACAAGGCTGTTTGTTAGAAAGCTTAAGTAACCTCAAGATTTTAAGATATAAGCTCAGTCCTAATTTCACAAATTCTCTCGTGCGGCTCCCCTCTGGGGTGCTGTGTTCTGTCCCAGCCTATGTTTTAGGTGAAAATGCGCAACACCCCGCAATCCTCAGAGGAGGCCTTTTGAGCTGTGGAGGGCTTCAAACTTGTCACAGGACAAAAGCTCTGTGCAAACAACACTATCTGATCTATGCTAGGGGAATCTGAAGACAGAAAGAGCAGTCTGCTGGACTTCCAGAGGAATGAAAGAAACGGCTGGTTTCTGTACTGTTCCAAGGTCAGGTCCTAGGAAACAACTGGGTGTCAAAAGAAAGGAGATTACCGGGGAAGTCGGGCTGTAGCACAGTGGGTTAAACGCAGGTGGCGCAAAGCACGAGGACCGGCGTAAGGATCTTGGTTCGAGCCCGCGGCTCCCCACCTGCAAGGGAGTCGCTTCACAGGCGGTGAAGCAGGTCTGCAGGTGTCTGTCTTTCTCTCCCCCTCTTTGTCTTCCCCTCCTCTCTCCATTTCTCTCCGTCCTATTCAATAATGACGACATCGATAACAACAATAATAACTACAACAATGGCAACAAAAGGGGATAAATATTAAAAAAACATAAAAAAAAAAAAAGAAAGGAGATTACCGGAGTAGGGTGGTAGCGCAGCGGGTTAAGCGCACATGGCACAAAGCACAAGGACTGGCGTAAGGATCCTGGTTCGAGCCCCCGGCTCCCCACCTGCAGGTCAATCACTTCACAGGCGGTGAAGCAGGTGTCTATCTTTCTCTCCCCTTCTCTGTCTTCCCTTCCTCTTTCCACTTCTCTCTGTCCTTTCCAATAACAACGACATCAATAACAACTACAATAATTAAAAACAACAAGGGCAACAAAAGGGAATAAATAAATAAATATTAAAAAAGAGCTCTCAGGAGTCAAGTGGTAGCGCAACTGGTTAAGTGCACGTAGAGCGAAGCTAAAGGACGGGCGTAAGGATCCTGGTTCCCCTGAGTCCCCACCTGCAGGGAAGTCGTTTCACAAGCGGTAAAGCAGGTCTTCAGGTGTCTGTCTTTCTCTCTCCCTCTCTGTGTTCCCCTCCTCTATTTCTCTCTGTCTTATCCAACAACAATGACATCAATAACAACAATAACTACAACAACAACAAAAAAAACAAACAGGGAGTTGGGTGGTAGTGCAGCTGGTTAAGTGCAAGTGGCGCAAAGCACAAGGACCGGTGTAAGGATCCCGGTTCGAGCCCCCAGCTCCCCTTCTGCAGGGGGGTCGCTTCACAGACGGTGAAGCAGGTCTGCAGGTATCTATCGTTCTCTCCCCCTCCTCTCTCCATTTCTCTCTGACCTATCCAACAACAGCGACAACAATAAAAAAAACAAACACCAAGGGCAACAAAAGTGGATAAATAAAATATTTTTTTAAAAAAAGGGGAAAAAAAAAAAGCTCTCTCAGGTCCTCGCTTCCAAGATGACCTGAAAAGAAGGAACAGTAGTGGTCCAGGAGGTGGCGCAGTGGATAAAGCACTGGACTCTCAAGCATGAGGTCCTGAGTTCAATCCCCAGCAGCAAATGTACCAGAGTGATGTCTGGTTCTTTCTCTCTCTCCTCCTGTCTTTCTCATTAACAGATAAATAAATTCTTAAAAAAGAAAAAAAGGAACAATGGCCATGCCAAGAAGGGCTGCGGCTACGTGCAGCCTACTTGCTGCACCGACTGCGCCCGATACCCAAGGACAAGGCCATCAAGAAGTTTGTCATTCGGAACATAGTGGAAGCCGCCGCCGTCAGGGATATCTCTGAAGCAAGTGCTTCCCAAACTGCATGTGAAGTTCCCCTGCTGTGTGAGCTGTGCCGTTCTCAGAAAGGTGGTGAGGAATGGCTCCTGGGAAGGCACAAGGACCACACACCCCACCATGATTTAGACCTGCAGGCGCTGCCCACAACCTCCACCAAAGCCTATGTAAGAGTTGTGACCTGAAGAAAAGCAGTCTTGGGAAAAACAAAATGGGAATTACACTTTAAGGAAAAAAAGAGATTTCAACTCACTGAGTGCTAAGAAATTTCTAAACAATTAGAATTGCTCACTTCAAAAACAGGATCCCTCTAGGAAAATGTAGGAACAGAGACGAAGAATTCCTGCACTAGATATACAGTCCAGGTCCAGTGCTATTCAAGAGCGCTTGTTCAGAAAAATGGTGGGGGGGTGTGCGGCTGCACAGCGGGTTGAGCGCACATGGCGCGAAGCGCAAGGACCCCCACAAGGATCCCAGTTTGAGCCCCTGGCTCCCCACTTGTGCGGGGGGGGGGGATGTCACTTCATGATCAGTAAAGCAGGTCTGCAGGTGTCTGTCTTTCTCTCCCTCTCCTCTCTCCATTTCTTTCTGTCCTATCCAACAACAACGACAACAGTGACAGCACTAACAACAACAAGGGCAAAAAAGTGGGAAAAATGGCCTCTAGGAGCAGTGGATTCTAGTGCAGGTACCGAGCTCTAGCAATAACCCTGGAAGCAAAAAAAAAAAAAAAAAAAGTAACAGGGAAAAAAGTTTAAACATAAGAGTACCTGAATTTAGAGATGAGCTTATTTTATCTGATGCTAAAATGAGCTGTCCGTAAGGAGCAATGAGAGTATCACAGCTAAAGCCGCGTGCGTTTGTCTTGATGAGCGGTGGGAAACACGGACAAGTTCTGAACAGTTCTTGTGATCTCTAGAGTGGGCCTGGAATGTGTCATGTGTCAGTCTGCTGCTGCTACAAACCAGGCACTGGGATGTGGCTGACTGGCATGTCTGGGACGAATCAAGGGATTCATCTAGTGGGAAGAGCTGGTTACAGTCCTTGTAAACAAGGACACTGGCAGATGGAAAGACGAAGAACTCAGAATATAGCATATACTTAAAGTTCTGAGGTTCACCAGGAAATGAGACAAAGGGAGAAACTACACGTGGAAATCAGACAATCTGGACTAGAAATCCCAGCTGGCCGCTCGACAGCAGTGTCACTCTGACAGGTCAAACAGCCTGCCACATTCACACTTGTGACACCGGGATTAGAATGCTAACTCTGACTGCTGTGAGATTAACTGCAGCCTTGACTTTCTCCCCTCCAATGCCCCACTTGTCAAGCAGTGGGGATCGTTAGTTCTTTCCTGATATCCGCCTCCCACGGCCTTAAAACCATCAAGGGCTGTTGCTTGTATTCAGATTTTAAATGCACCTCTCCAATGAATTTCTACCATTTGTTTCAAAACCTCGCATTATTTTCCCAATTTTTATTTGTGATTAATAGTGGGTTTTAAGGTTACAGAGTAACCTTAAAGATTTTAAGGTTACAGAGTAGAGTTCTACACAATACCCACCACCTAAATTCCGTGTGCCACCTCCCAGCTCCCAGAGAACCACCAGAGTCAGTTCTCACGAAGTCTTAGATGCCATAAGACCATTTATTTGCTTCTGGTTTTGTTTGTTTGCTTGTTTGTTTTTTGAAATACTACAAAAGATGATGGGAAAAGGGGACCGCTGACGTCAACTTGCCCAGGTGAGAATGGTTCCACACAATGTCCCCGCAGGGACAGCTTCTAAGCTGAAGCTGGCCGGTGGCCGGAAGAGACTTGTGTGAGGCCTGGAAGCAGCAGCTGTAGCCACTGTGCAGGATGCTGGTGGCCTCTCCTCCACCAGTGTGGCCCTGGTGACAACGCTGGCCTCCATCCACCACCAGAAGCTTAGCTGCAGAAGTACAGGCATGGGAGCCGTATGCCCTTGCCTTCAGACAATCCAGCGGTTAAGCACAGGTGGTGCAAAGCGCAGGGACTGGCAGAAGGATCCCAGTTCGAGCCCCCGGCTCCCCACCTGCAGGGGAGTCGCTTCACAGGCGGTGAAGCAGGTCTGCAGGTGTCTGTCTTTCTCTCCCCCTCTCTGTCTTCCCCTCCTCTCTCCATTTCTCTCTGTCCCATCCAACAACATCAATAACAACAACAATAATAATTACAACAATAAAAATCAACAAGGGCAACAAAAAGGGAAAATGAATAAATAAATATTTAAAAAAAATAAAAAAGAATCCTAACCCTCTCCCTTTCAGACCTTGTCTTCACCGGCTGACTGACTGATAACTCCTCTGGATCCTAACCCACTTCCCTTTCAGACCTTCCTTTCCCCCACATCTGTGGAAGGCCCAATTCCAATAATCCCCTGATCCTGTAAGTCAGAATTGCCCAGCTCCTCTGAAATCAGTCACAATGAGAACAGCAGCGCAAGTCTCCGGCCAGCTGCAATCTCAAAGGCTGTGTGATAACTTGGACTTGAATGGCTGTCTTCTTCTAATTAAGTTAAACCACACAAAATTATTCATTTTAAACTGTTCTGACCTATGAAAATAACATCTGGGAATTAAGTAATGCATTAGCTTTTATTTTTATTTATTTATTTTATTTATTCCCTTTTGTTGCCCTTGTTGTTTTATTGTTGTAGTTATTATTGTTGTTGTTGTCATCCTTGTTGGATAGGACAGAGAGAAATGGAGAGAGGAGGGGAAGACAGAAAGGGGGAGAGAAAGACAGACACCTGCAGACCTGCTTCACCGCCTGTGAAGCGACTCCCCTGCAGGTGGGGAGACGGGGTTCGAACCGGGATCCTTATGCCGGTCCTTGTGCTTTGCGCCACCTGCGCTTAGCCCGTTGCACTACAGCCCGACTCCCTGCATTAGCTTTTTATATGGAACAAATGACCACACCTCCTCTCATGTCTTCTGTGGGTCGAGAGTTTGGGTTCCCCACAAACTCAGGGTTTCTGGAGGCCACAGTCAAGGTGTCAGCAGAGCAGAGACTCTTATCTGAAGGATAAGCTAGGAAAGAATTTGCTCTCAGGCTCATCCAGGTTGTTGGTTAAATTAAGTTCCTTGAGGCTTGTGACTGAGGGCTCAGTTTATTATTGGCTACCCTCAACAGGCAACTCCACAAAATAGGAGTTCATTTCTTCAGAGCTGGCAGGGGAAGAAGTCTCCAGTGCAAACCTGCTATCAAGATGGAGTCTTACATGAAATCACAGAAGTGACATCCTCCCTCTCTTATTCCCTCTCTCCAACTTCAATATCATATTATTGAGGAAATGCTGATTCACAGGACTGCTGTAAAGGTCCAGGTTACAGTTCCGTATACCTCTCTCTCCACCAGAGGACACAAGATCCCCGCCCCTTCCCAACCCCCACGCCTTTAGAGCACCTCACCATCTTTGCCATGTTGTTTTGGTCAGAAACAAGCCACAGGTCACATTCACATTTAGAGGCACACTTAATCTTGCCACACCCATTTCAATAGTTGCTGTGAACTGACCCAGGAAAACATGTTCACATGTGTAGGCGTGAAACTAACTCACAGAAATGCATTGAGAGGGATGAAGGACTTAAGTCCAAGACTGGAAACTCCCTGAAGAAAACATGGACGCCGATCCTGGCAGTGATTTTTAAGGACGTGATCAACAAGTGAGATTACACGGAGCTGAAAAGCTCCCGTGTGTACAAAGAAATGATAAACAAAATGAAAAGGCTAATGATACAAAGGGAGAAAATCTCTGAAAACCATGTAAAAGGCTAATATTCAAAAGACAAAAGCAACTCACAATCAAATACTACGGCTGCCAGAACCCTGTAGATAATTTTGAATAAAATGTGTAAGTGCTGGGTGAGGGTAGAGAGCATAATGGTGATGCAAAGAGACTCACTGCCTGAGGCACCAAAGTCCCAGGCTCAACCCCCCCACACCACCATAAATCAGAGCTGAGCAAGGTTCTGACAAAATAAAGTCTAAAAAAGTGTAAGTGCTACATCTCACCACTAGCTAAAACTACCGGAGAGTCCTCTGAGCCAGGCTGCACATCACTGAACCTGCATCTATTACCCCGACCTGCTGATAATCTCTTTAATCTGGCTTGTGATGCTCCAGGAATCTGCCGGAGAAGAAACGATCAGACAGAAGTAAAATGAACTGTCAGACCAACTGAGCTGAGACAGGAGTGTGGGCTGAGGCACCGGAGAGGAGAGGACAGGACGGAGAGACGGAGAGACAGCCATGAGTGCAGGCAACTCGTCTTCCTCTTGTGCATGTTTCAAGTCACACACTCCTGCACTCTGACCAAGTTGCTAAGGACAAAACTGGTTGGGTCACTGCCTTCAGTTGTTTCTGTTAGTTCTGTAATTCAGCAAAATATATTTGCATGCATGATGACTAAAATATACGGGCAACAGTATGCAGTCCACCTAGGAACTAAAAAGGAGGAGCAAACCTCATAGCCCCAAAATTGAGAAATGTGATCACGATGAAAGCTGGCAACCTACAGTTCTCAATCTACTGTCGTCAAGTGTCTGCACTAGCATAGATGGGGCTAATTCTCGTGTGTTTAGTTCAACAATATTTGTGACGAGAGAACACAAGTTCCTCCGGTGTTAGAGTTCAAGAGGGCACCCGCAGCTAATTCTCGTAAAGTGGGATTTTTACGCAGAAGTCATATCCTGACACTTTCAGAGCTATTCGCCTAGTGTAATGTTAAGGTCTTTGTGCAAAATCAGTGATCAAATACTCAGCCTCCCTTTCAAGCCATCTATCTGGAATTTTAGACACTTTTATTTCTTCGCCTCCAAGGTTCTTGCTGGGGCTCAGTGCCTGCAATGCGAACCTACTGCTCCTGGAAGCCAATCTTTTCCCTTTTGTTGCCCTTGCTGTTTATTATTGTTGTTGTTATTATTATTGTTATTGCTGTCATTGTTGGATAGGACAGAGAGAAACTGAGAGAGGAAGGAAAGACAGAGGGGGAGAGAAAGACAAGACACCTGCAGATCTGCTATACTGCTCGAGAAGCGACCCCCCCCCCCCCGCAGGTGAGGAGCTGGGGGGTCCGTGCGCTTCACACCACCTACGCTTAACCTGATGCACTACTGCCCAGCAGTTGTCTTTTTAACATATGGCAAAGTCACTGTGGCCTGAGAGGTGGAGCGGTAGTCAGTGTGCTGAATTTAAAAGGATAAGGCTTGAATTCAATCCCCTGTACTACATGTGCAGAGTGACACTCTGGTTTTCTCTCTCATTAATAAAGAACTTAATCTTAAAATATTGCACATACTCCTGTGATCAACCAGCCTTCTAAGTTGCAACTGCAGACAAGAACTCTAGTTAAAGAGAAGAAATTCATCTGAAAGGCAACTACCAGAGAGCGGCAGGAAAGCTGGAGGCCAAACTCGGAAAACAAGGAACAGGGGCTGCGGAGTGACAGCATGGCAGGACAGCCCAGTGAACACCGTGGGCTTCCCAGGGGCCCCAGCCGCTGCAGCTCCAGCATACCATTATCATCAAGCCCATAAAAAATTATTTTATATTTAGTTATTTATTTTCCCTTTTGTTGCCCTTGTTTTTTATTGTTGTAGTTATTATTGCTGTTGTTATTGATGTCACTGTTGTTAGACAGGACAGAGAGAAATGGAGAGATGAGGGGAAGACAGAGAGAGGGAGAAAAAGACAGACACCTGCAGACCTGCTTCATCGCCTGTGAAGTGACTCCCCTGCAGGTGGGGAGCCGGGGGCTCAAACCCGGATCCTTAAGATGCTCCTTGCACTTCGCACCACGTACGCTTAACCCGCTGCGCTACTGCCTGACTCCCAGAAAGTTATTTTAAACAGAAAACGATTCTCAGTCAAACTGCCAATCTAGTGTAAGGCTAAATAAAACTATTTCTCATTTTTGCCTTCAAAACTTTACCTCCACTATATCCACAGGCACTGAAAAGTTGAAGGCCATTGTGATTCCTATTTCTGTGTGTGGAACTTAATTTCCCATCTCTGCATCACTGTAGAATTCGTTCCCCCAAAGGTCCCCAGTAAAGGGGTAAAATTACTACTCCCCACCCCACCTCTCCCCCCTTTAACTTCAGACAAAGACAAGGAAGGAATGAGAGGTGTAGGGGTTCCCACATGATGGTGGGGAGCTTGAACCCAGGATTTCACACATGGCCAAGTGTGTGTTCTCTCAGGCGTGCCATCTCCTGGGCCCAGGATCAAAGGCCCAATGATTTTAGTCAGGGCTGTGTAAATAGTTCAACACGTTAGGTCGCAGGACTTGCATGCCTGGACTGGAGTCTGACCCCTGGCACTCATATGCCAGAGTAGTTAGCCTTTGTTGCTACTGAGCTGTGCTCAGATCTCTCTCTTGTAAAAAGAAACAAGTAGCCACCTGGCAGGCAGCACAGTGAATAGCAGTGAGCTCTTCACGCATGAAGTCCTCAACTCAATTCTGGTGTTACATGTGCTAGGAGTGAAGCCTTGCTGCACCTCTCTGGATGCTAATCAACCAAAAAATCTTTCAAAAGCAATTAAGTATCATCTTCAGAAAAGGAATTTGTTCGGGCACTACTTTTGTCCCACTCCTTAGATATAGCTTTCTCTCCCTCTTCCCTGGCAAGTATTTCTAAGACCGCTACTGGTTAAGATGTTGGTATCTACCTCTTCTTCTTCTTCTTTTTTTTTTTTTAAATTCATTTATTTATTGGAGACAGCCAGAAATAGAGAGGGAAGGGGGTGACAGAGAGGGAGAGAGACACCTTCAACAGTGCTTCACCACTCACAAAGCTTTCCCTCACAGGTACGGACTGGGGGTTCGAACCTGGGTCCTTACATATTTTCATGTGAGCTCAACCAAGTGTGCCATCACTACTCGGCCCCACTCTTTATTTGTATGTTTTCCTAGATATTTTCAACTCTCCCTGTCAATACTTGCTCAGGAAGCAGATAGTATGTCCAAATTCTTAAACCCAAGTAGACCCACACCAAGATCCATCATTGTGCAACTGTCAAAGTTGAGGACAAAGAAAAGGACAAAGAAAAAGCAATTGGAAACTGCCATGAAAAAAGAAGTGACCTACAGAGTCAGACTCTTCTTGGGTTTCTCAGCAGGAACTACAGAAGGCAGGAGAGCGGGTGACATATTCAAGTGCTACAAGACAATCAGCCTTGCATACTCTACCTGCAAATATGAAGGGACAAGCAAAACAGTATCAGATGTGACTAACAAAAACTGAAGGAGGGGAGCTGGGCGCAGAGGGTTAAGTGCAGGTGGCGCAAAATTCAAGGACTGGCGTAAGGATCCCAGTTTGAGCCCCTGGCTCCCCACCTGCAGGGGAGTCACTTCACAAGTAGTGAAGCAGGTCTGCAGCTGTCTGTCTTTCTCTCCCCCTCTCTGTCTTCCCCTCCTCTCTCCATTTCTCTCTGTCCTATCCAACAACAACAACAGCTATGATAACAATAACAACTACAACAAGCACAACAACAAGGTTAACAAAATGGAAAAATGACCTCCGGGAGCAGTAGATCCATAGTGCAGGCACTGGGCCCAATAATAACTCTCTCCATTTCTCTCTGTCCTATCCAACAACAGCATCAATAACAACAACAATAATAACCACAACAATGATAAAAAACAATAAGGCAACAAAAAAGGGGAAAAACATAAGCCTGCAGGAGCAGTGGATTCATGGTGCAGGCACCAAGCCCCAGCAATAATCCTGGTGGCAAACAAACAAAAAACCACCATTAAATATATATATATGGCGGTAAGGAGCTGGGTGATGGTGCACCTGGTTGAATATACACATTACAGTGCACAAGGACCCAGGTTCAAGCCCCTGGTCTCCACCTGTAGGGGGAAAGCTTCATAAGAGATGAAGCAGTGCTGCGGGTGATTCTCTGTCTCTCTCTCTACCAACCTCTTCTCTCTCAATTTCTGGCTGTCTCTATCAAATAAATAAATAAAGATTAAAAAAATCAACAACAAACAACAAACCAAGCCTACATGGCAAAAAAAAAAAATAGTGGTAAGATAAAGTTTAAATGCTTATTTATGTGAGACAAAATTCAACTATACTCAACAGGTTTTTTCACTCATGTTTACTTATTTATTTTTTTAGAAAATGTTTTTTAATATTTATTTATTCCCTTTTGTTGCCCTTGTTGTTTGTTGTAGTTATTATTGTTGTTATTGATGTTGTCATTGTAGGATAGGACAGAGAAATGGAGACAGGAGGGGAAGACAGAGAGGGGGAGAGAAAGACACCTGCAGGCCTGTTTCACTGCCTGTGAAGCGACTCCCCTGCAGGTGGGGAGCCGGGGGCTTGAACCGGGATCCTTATGCCGGTCCTTGCGCTCCCTCAGTCATGTTTATTAATGCTGTCTGTGTACTTCCTCACATTTTATTACTGGCATTCTTGTTTAATTTTAGTTCAATAAGTCCTACTAGTTTGCTGACTTAGTCACACAACAGAAATTTTCAAATAAGAGCTATGCAGTGCTCTGGTAAAAAGAAAAGAAAAGAAGAAGAGAAGAGAAGAGAAGAGAAGAGAAGAGAAGAGAAGAGAAGAGAAGAGAAGAGAAGAGAAGAGAAGAGAAAGTGAGTTGGTATTGTGTCGAGACAGCAACTCTCCTCCACTCTCCCACCAGAGGACTCTTTGCAGCTGTGAAGTGGTAAGATTCTAATGTTGACTCACATATACAGAATTCTCCTACTATAACTCTCATATACCATTTGCCTGTAACTCAAAACCATGCTACCCAAACGTGAAAATATTTAACTTAAACAAAAAGGCACATCAACTATGCCTTACAGCTACAGCTATTGCCCAAGTTAAGCCAGTAAAAATAATGAGTACTTAAAAAACTTAAATAAAAAATTTTTCCAAATCTCTGATTTAAAAAAACTATATTCAAATGTATCTATCTCCATTTCTGTAATGAACTTTCTTTCTTATCCTACTTAAGCATCAATAAAGACACTCAGTGCAATTATAAGAAGATAAGTTATTCATGGAGTTCTAGGCTAAGAAAAATCTTGAAGCTGGTACATGGAACCAAAGTTAAGTTCAGGTACAGATAAGTGGGTAAGTAGTAGCTGGGTAATTGTATATTCCCACACCTATTGTCTTCTATTAGATGAAGAACTCAAACTCATTAGAGAAAGACAATCCATGTCTCAGACTGTTTCTAGTCACTACTTGAGAATGGTTGTTCTTAATACTAAATGAAGAAGCATATTAATACAAGTGCTCAGTTCTGTCTCAGACACTATATATAGAAAGATTTGAAAAAAAAATCTGATGCCATCACACTGCAGACACCGAAATAATACACTATATTGGTTGAGTTTTTAAATTTGGAAAATAAATATGGTGGTCTGGGATATGGCTCAGCGGATAAGCCACTGGACTCTCAAGCATGAGGTCCTGAGTTCAATTTCCGGCAGCACATATACCAGAGTGATGTCTGGTTCTTTCTCTCCTATCTTTCTCATTAATAAATTGAAAAAATCTTTTTATAAAAGTTCATACCTTGTGCAAGCATATTAAACTCCAAGAACAGCGCTATGTGGTAAAGTTCCATGGCTTCTTCTGCCTTGGTCATGCCTGGCTTCCCTGCCACAAGAGCCTGAACTTCACCGAGACTCCCCACAGAGGGGCTACAGTGTAGAACAGAGAGATCCACCACATCGGTATACATACAGTGTAATATCACCTTTGCGTATTTTTTTGGTATAATGGACTCGTCTAATATGATTCTTGTGGGAGTCTTTAAAGTCCGCTCTGTGATTTCTTCACCAGTTCGTATCCTCCTTTGTAATAAATTTCGAAAGAATGGAGACCGTGCTGAAATAACAGCCTTGTGAGCTTTGAGTTCTTCATCTAAGCAGTTCTGATTGCCACCAAAAGCTTCCACCAGTTCAGAGTCTGAAGGAAAACTAAGGACGACATCGTAGTAACACATGTGCTCAAAGAGCCCGCGCATGTCTACATCGAGGGAATTGGGGGTTCCGAATTCTTCACTGAGCTGAACGAGGATATCGACATTTTGAAACCTTGAGTCGTCCATCCCAAACTCTCCTGTGTAAAGGTAGTGTAGCAAAGTGGAAAACATGGGCGTGTCTATGCCGGCTGTATTGATGTCCATCATGATTTCTGCCCCATACTCAGGTGAGGAAGAAAGCAGCGTCTTAAAAAACGGACACCTTGCTGCCAAAATGGCACGATGCGCTGGAAAACAAGTTTCTTGAAATATCAAGTCTACATCAGTACAGTATTTGTACTCGTAAAGATCAGCCATATCTCTCTGCAATGTCCGGGCTTCCGGCCGAGCCAAACTGGCCTGGAGAGAGAGCTCCTTCAAGGCTGATGTCCCCTCGTACTCCTCCACTAAGGCATTGACGTCCCTGACATCCCAACCCGAGAGGAGCTCTCGCATCTGCTTGGCATGATCGGCAGACCTGGTGGATTTCCGACGCTTGATAAATTTCTTTTTGAGGGTGGCAAGGCCAGAGGTTCTCTTCTTTTTGTCTTGTGGTTTCTCGTGGCCATGGTCAAGGCTGTATAACTTTGATTCACAACCATAGCCTTGCTGAGAATAGGATGACGTCCCTGAGAAAGGAATTAAGCAAATGAGAAGTGATCTCTTAACATTCACTTTGATATAAGGTTAACACAAATCAGTAGAATCATTCCTGAACCATGCAAATAAAATCAACGTTTGTTTTTTAATGGAAAAGTAAGCATTCAGTAATAAGTTTTCCTATTTGATAAGGAATAGACAGAAGACTAGTCTTGGTTTTCTTTCTTTTTTTCTTTTTCTTTCTGTTTTTTTTATCTCCAGGGTTTTTCACTGTTGTTGTTATCATTATTGTTGTTGGATAAGACAGAGAGAAATCGAGAGAGATGGGGATGACAGAGAGAGGGAAAGAAATATAGACACCTGCAGACCTGCTTCACCGCTTGTGAAGCGACTCCCCTGCCAAGTGGGGACCTGGGGGCTCCAACCGGGATCCTTACGCCGGTCCCTGCGCTTTGCGCCACGTGCGCTCAACCCGCCGCGCTACTGCCCGCCCCGATTTTTTCTTTGCCACCAGGGTTAGTAGTGCCTGGGGGCTCGGTGCTGGCACCAGGAACCCACTGCTCCTAGAGGCCAATTTTTTCAATTTTGTTGCCCTTGTTGGACAGGACAGAGAGAAATCCAGAGATGAAAGGGAGACAGGAAAGGGAGACTTGTGAAGTGACTCCTTTGCAGGTGGGGATCTGGGGACTTGAACTGGGATCCTTACGCCAGTCCTTGCACTTAGATGTACTTAGCTCATTGCACTTAGATGCACTTAACTCGCTGAGCTACGGCCTGGCCCCTTCTTCTTCATCCCCCCCCTTAATCTTATTTATTATTGGATAGAGAGCGGGTTGCATTGGATCGACCTTCTCGTGGTGCCTCCCGTGAGTCCCCATTCATTGGGGAAACTGACGATCCTTCCTTGCCAACTGAATCCACATGGATCCCAGTCACTTTCAAAGCCAGCAACAAGCAGCTCCTGACAGCTTTGCTGTTGACTGGCTACGGAAGAAGGGCAAACGCTAGAAGAAGAATTGGACAGAGACATAAACTGAGAGGAGAGGGAAGGGGAGAAATAAGAGGGAAAGAGACAGAGACACACCTGTAGCAGTGCTTCACCATACCTAAAGCTCTTTCCCTACAGGTGGGGAGCAAGAAACTGGAACCTAGGTCCTTGAGCATGGCATGAGGTGAACATGATAACCACTACATTACACAAACAGACAAGCATGGTGATATGTGCGCTTAACTGGGTGTGCCACTGCCTGGCTCCCATTAGACTTAATTTTAAGTAACTTTTAGTTATCTGGGTACTAGGGACCACACAGCATAGAACTTAAGCAAGGTTTGTTTTAGGATATTTAAATTAGACTTATCAATATTACTCAATTTAAATGTATATATTTATACATTATTTCAAAATGATTCTTTTTTGTAGCTATACAAAGATAGTTTGTATGGGCACAGTAAGTGAATCAGGACACAATAAACACACATTTCAAAATTTTCACACAATGGAGACTGCTAGTTTGCAGAGTAACTGGAAATTCTGGGTAAGAAAACCAAATAACAGAGCAACTGTGCTGTAGCAATCTGATTAGAACAAACAAACAGCCAGAAACAAAAACAGTAATCTGATTTACATTTGTGTGTGTGGGAGACCTGGATGCTGCAGAGTCATTAACTAAGTAACAACCTTTTCACCTCCTCACCCACAAACACTGCTACAGACAGGGCTGGGAGAAGAGCTCACCTGCACAGCGTACTACTCTGCCACGTGTGCAGTCTAGCTCAGGCCCTGAGCTGTGGTGTCTCTCTCTCCCCCTCTCTCTCTGCCTCTACGCCAGGGGGTGAAAAAGCCATCCAGGAAGGATAAAGCCCCAGAGAAGATAAAAAAAAAAAAAAGATTAAAAGGTGGCAGGGGAGACACTGTTTAAAACACAAATCTTTTTCAAAGTTAACCCAATCACCAAATAATGTGATGATAACAATAACTATCCATTGTCTTCTTGAACCCTAAGACAGCAGCAGGAACCTCACATTTCCATTATAGAGCCTATATTTCCCCTAGTCCTGGGACCTTAGGGTGGGGTCCACTTTCCCCACATGCTTCTCCCAATTCATATCAAATAATATTGCATCCACCGATCGCAACCTAATCATCGCAACGAGTGGCACCTAAACATGCTTCACTTCAGACTGTGTCCAGAGACTTCAGGTGTGGAAGGACAACCCTTCAGCTTCATTACTCGGGTGAGACCTTTCTTTTCATAGCATTCTCTAATTCCATCCCAGGTGGTTCACTTCCTACCAAAGTCCCAATACCTAGATATAGACCAGGTTTCGTGAGAGAGAGCATATGTTCACACATGTCCATAAACCAGGGCAAAATATATACCTGAAAGCAGAAGTACACTAGAGTCTGCAGTGAGTACCCCCCCCCCCCAACACTTTATCTGCACTATTCCAGCCTTCAGGTCCATAAGTGTTCAACAATTTGTTTGGCTTTGTATGTTAACTCTCTTTTCAGTCACCAGGTTCCAGATGCCAGCATGATGCCGACCAGACTTCCCTGGACTGATGACCCTACCAATGTGTCCTGGAGCTCTGTTTCCCCAGAGACCCACCCTACTAGGGAAAGAGAGAGACAGGCTGGGAGTATGGACCGACCAGTCAACGCCCATGTTCAGCGGGGAAGCAATTACAGAAGCCAGACCTTCCACCTTCTGCAACCCACAACGACCCTGGGTCCATGCTCCCAGAGAATGAGAAAGCTATCAGGGGAGGGGATGGGATATGGAGATCGGGTGGCGGGAATTGTGTGGAGTTGTACCCCTCTTATCCTACGGTTTTGTTATTGTCTCTTAAAAAACAAAAAAAAACAACCCACACAATTCTACATAGTTTAACAAAATAAAAGGAAGTTATAAAGCCCGAAAGTTACCTATGAAAGTCTGCTGAGCTTGAGGATCGCCCCCTACCCTGGGGGGACATGACTGGGGGTAGGCAGACGCATTGGCGCCCATTTCTTCAGTCACTAGGGCATTCCATCTGCCGGCTCTTCAGAGTGTGATCCCAGAGGCCTCTATGAACTTTCAAGTCTGGATCCAGCAGCCTTTTTTCATCCATTTCTTGATATGAAACAAAAATAATGTTATCCACTTTTAAATGTATTTCAAATTACAGTAATAAAATAGCAAGCTACTAAAATTTGCTTTTATTTGCAAATAATGACATGCTGTCAAATTCACATGTAAAATTTTCAGAAAATGTAAACAGTTATTTTTGAATTGCATAAATCAGCACTAGCTACAATTTTGAGTCATCAAATTTATCAATTATATGCCGAGAAAGTAGAACAGGCTAATTTAAAAACAGTTATAAAAGATTATTTCAAATCACAGAAAAGCATTTAAACTAAAAAGAACTGTTCATTTTTTTATTCCTTCGCAACTACCAGTTATTATAATCTAACATTTTACACAATTACACTTTAAACCAGCACTACATATAAGAAGAGCAGATAATTACCAAGTGATGAAATTTTACATTTTTTCTACCTTAGATAAAATTGTTCAAATCTTTAAACTGTATAATTGAGTTTCGCTAAAAGAGAAGGAAAAAAGAGCAACAGTTATAACTAATTAATCTTTGGACAGAAAATGAATGACACCAGAATGAAGCCATATCAAAACACACATACACACACACACACACACACACACACACACCAGCAAATCTTTACACTACTCCTTCTATGATTTTAAGCTATTACAAATATAGTAAAATACAAGGAAAAGCAATTTTTTCTATCTTCTCCCAAATCCCTGAAATAAAAACTGCTATTTATACCTGACATTATAACATAACATGGCTAAAACTGTACACCAGTAAGATATATTGCCAGTAAGAGAGAAGTTTCTCAATCTAAAAAAAGAATAAAAAAAAAAAAAAGGCCACTGACAGTAGTAGCATGGTGCAGGTACTTCTTCTTCTTCTAGTGTTTGTCTCTGAGCCCCAGAGACAAAACTGGGGGGGAGACAACACATACACAATTATGAAATAAATTCCACACTATAAAACCTTAATTCTCAGAACTGACAGGAATCTAAAGGTAAACTTTAAGAACAGGATTAATAGCAACATTTAAAAATCTTTATTTAAAACATTTAAAAATCTGTATGTAAAATTTATCTTACCGAAAGAGAATGGTTTTAAGAGAAGTACATATTTAAATTCTATCTTTGGAATTGTCAGGAACCAACCAGGAAGCAGCTCACCTGGCCTCACAACGAAGCACTGTTAACAGTCACACACACGCACTCACACCGGGAAACCTTTGTGTCAGCATTCTTTCTCTCTATTTTCATCTCTGTTACTGACACAGCATAACTTTTAAGAACTCAAATTTAGGAAAACCATTCTTGGGGCCGGAAGATAGCTCACCCCATAGCATACAAATCTGAGGACTCGGGTTTGAGTCCCTGGCACCACATGGAGCACCATAAATGGTGGCACGGTGTTTTGGTGTCAGTCTTCACTCTCCCTGCCTGATAGAATAAAAAATAAAATAAAACAAACTCTACCAGCATAGGAGGATCCTGCAGGCACAAAGCTGCAGAACAGGGAGGAAGTAAGGAAAGAGGAAGTGTATAAACGCATACATATATACATAGAATTAGCGACTGTATTGTCCAAGAGGAGACGGGGAAACTTTCCAGCAGTAGTCAGTCCCATCAAGCTGTGAGCTTACACCAGCAAATCCCTATTTGGCATCTACCCACCCACCTAAGAGGACACAGCACGTGACACTCTGAAGTGTGCCGCTGAGGTGAGAGAGGCTGCAGGCAGCCACTGACAAGGTAGCCCACTCTGCAGGAACTACCCAGTAAGGAATCCAGGGAATTTAACAAATTAGAATGTAAACATTAAGAGGCTGAGAAAATTTTTTTTCTCCTAACAATGTTTTTTTTTAAGTATAATGATCAATGTGCATAAATTCAGTTTTCTATTCTTAAACATTAGAAATATAGGGAAAACTGCTTTCAAGTAATGGATTCACAGTTGTTTGCTATGGAGCTGGGGCCTCAAGCATGTGAATACCAGTCACAAACAACTTTCCATTCAGGTAGACAAACGGGGGAGTGGGGCCCCACAGCACCAGGGCTCCCCCAGTGCCATGGCACAGAATTCTCCATTTGGCCAGACAGATAGCTACCCAAGACTTTCCTGCAGAGGTCCCAGGTTCCAGCTCCAGCCTCACACCATAAACTCAAACCGAGCTCACTCTCTTCCTTGGAGAAAAGCAATACACGAACAGCTGGGATGGGATCTCGCCTCAGGAACTTAGGGCGTCTCTGCTGGGTAGCTAGTTGCTGATCAATAGGGCTCCCCTCCCCTTCCTTGGGACCAGAGGATGGTGACATATGCAAGCTCTAATACTAAACAGAGGCTTTGGGAAGAGGGATTTTGCAGGATGAAACCTAACCCTGTGGCCTGAGTTTAAAATCCTAGGGACAATCTTTGCAGTTTCAGTCCTGAAGCCACATTTCTCCTCAAACTCCTCAGGGGACAACTTCACTTATTTCTCAGGTAACCAAAACATTCTGCCAAATGGGGCGGTCTTACATTATACATTTCAAACCCGCTCCTCAGATGCTGGCAATGAGAGCTAGTCACAGTCCATCTCTCCAGGGATGTTCCCATTCCACGCAAGCTCTGTCCGTCTCTTATACACAACAGTAGAAACACAGGAAACGGAAAGAGAGGACCTAGGGCTGGGGGAGGCCACCGAGGAACCGAGGCGAGCAGCCTTAGAAGGCTGATCCATGCTTTACAGAGCCACTACCGCAGAGGCGCTCCTTCTGCTCCCGTGACCGACTCTGAATCACATCTCACCAGGACTTAAAACCATTGCCAACTAGAGGTGGGGTGCAGGGGCCATGTTGAATGCAAAACAAAGAATCAATGACCCTGTAAGACCTTTTTAACACACAAAGCCAGCCCCCACAATCTTGCAAAGTTTGGAAAGTTCAGGGCATAAACAAAGCCTGGCAGGCTTCCTTGGGGACTTCTGAGCCTGCTTAAAGTGCTAGGGTGCTGTGAGGCTATGCAAGAAGTATTCGGCTTAGTTTAAA